>NC_143034.1:75723870-75741370 GCF_057628025.1 Oncorhynchus mykiss | reverse complement strand
TGAGTCATTGAATAGCCTAGTTTTTCATCATTGGGTCAGTGAATTGCAATGACATCTCAAGGAAATATATCTCAATGGAAGTATATGTTTTCATGAAGCGAATAACATTGTAGACATTTCTTAAAGACTGACATTAGTTTTGCGTTGTAATGTCCAAATCAAAGACAACTATATAAGCACGGTAACATCCCCTTCTATAAGACAGGCAATTTCTGTTCCTGTCCGTTTCCTTTTTGGATTTCAGGGCTAAAAAATAAATAGCATAGGGCAGCATGCAGAGTATTATTTACAGCTCAGAGGAGATCAAGCTCACTAAACTAAACACTTGTCAGGAACTGCTTCATGAAGTCCAGGGGCAGTGGCTCTCTACTCCCATCCGGAGAATTTAATAGGATATCTGTAGTGGCAGGAAACTGACTGAGGGGTCAGTCCTCTTTCATCATGTAGTAGCACCTATTTACACTGCCCTCTGGTGGAACGTCTGGAGACCCTGTTCGCATCCCAAGACCCTGTTACCTGTCTCTAGCTGTTACCTGTCTCTAACTGTTCCCTGTCTCTAACTGTTACCTGTCTCTAACTGTTATCTGTCTCTAACTGTTCCATGTCTCTAACTGTTACCTGTCTCTAACTGTTATCTGTCTCTAACTGTTCCCTGTCTCTAACTGTTATCTGTCTCGAGTTGTTCCCTGTCTCTAACTGTTCCCTGTCTCTGTTACCTGTCTCTAACTGTTACCTGTCTCTAACTGTTACCTGTCTCTAACTGTTATCTGTCTCTAGTTGTTCCCTGTCTCTAACTGTTCCCTGTCTCTGTTACCTGTCTCTAACTGTTACCTGTCTCTAACTGTTACCTGTCTCTAACTGTTATCTGTCTCTAACTGTTACCTGTCTCTAACTGTTATCTGTCTCTAAATGTTACCTGTCTCTAACTGTTATCTGTCTCTAGTTGTTCCCTGTCTCCAACTGTTATCTGTCTCTAACTGTTACCTGTCTCTAACTGTTATCTGTCTCTAAATGTTACCTGTCTCTAACTGTTATCTGTCTCTAGTTGTTCCCTGTCTCCAACTGTTATCTGTCTCTAACTGTTACCTGTCTCTAACTGTTACCTGTCTCTACGTGTTATCTGTCTCTAACTGTTATCTGTCTCTAACTGTTACCCGTCTCTAACTGTTACCTGTCTCTAACTGTTACCTGTCTCTAACTGTTATCTGTCTCTAACTGTTATCTGTCTCTAACTGTTACCTGTCTCTAACTGTTACCTGTCTCTAACTGTTATCTGTCTCTAACTGTTATCTGTCTCTAACTGTTACCTGTCTCTAACTGTTATCTGTCTCTAAATGTTACCTGTCTCTAACTGTTATCTGTCTCTAGTTGTTCCCTGTCTCCAACTGTTATCTGTCTCTAACTGTTACCTGTCTCTAACTGTTATCTGTCTCTAAATGTTACCTGTCTCTAACTGTTATCTGTCTCTAGTTGTTCCCTGTCTCCAACTGTTATCTGTCTCTAACTGTTACCTGTCTCTAACTGTTACCTGTCTCTACGTGTTATCTGTCTCTAACTGTTATCTGTCTCTAACTGTTACCTGTCTCTAACTGTTACATGTCTCTAACTGTTATCTGTCTCTAACTGTTACCTGTCTCTAACTGTTACATGTCTCTAACTGTTACCTGTCTCTAACTGTTATCTGTCTCTAACTGTTATCTGTCTCTAACTGTTACCTGTCTCTAACTGTTACCTGTCTCTAACTGTTATCTGTCTCTAACTGTTATCTGTCTCTAACTGTTATCTGTCTCTAACTGTTACCTGTCTCTAACTGTTACCTGTCTCTAACTGTTATCTGTCTCTAACTGTTATCTGTCTCTAACTGTTATCTGTCGCTAACTGTTACCTGTCTCTAACTGTTATCTGTCTCTAACTGTTACCTGTCTCTAACTGTTACCTGTCTCTAACTGTTACCTGTCTCTAACTGTTACCTGTCTCTAACTGTTATCTGTCTCTAACTGTTACCTGTCTCTAACTGTTACCTGTCTCTAACTGTTATTTGTCTCTAGCTGTTACCTGTCTCTAACTGTTATCTGTCTCTAACTGTTCCCTGTCTCTAACTGTTACCTGTCTCTAACTGTTCCCTGTCTCTAACTGTTCCCTGTCTCTGTTACCTGTCTCTAACTGTTACCTGTCTCTAGCTGTTACCTGTCTCTAACTGTTCCCTGTCTCTAACTGTTACCTGTCTCTAACTGTTATCTGTCTCTAAATGTTCCCAGTCTCTAACTGTTACCTGTCTCTCCTCCTTTCTAAGCAGGCAGATATCTGGACAGCACATCGTCCGGGTCCTCGTCACGCTCCCAGAGTCCTTTGCTTTTGAGTCCTGCTGGCTCTCAGAGCACCTACAACAACCCTCTACTGCGCTCCCTCAGGTATAGCTATTGTAGCTAATTCAGGGGGTAGCCCCGACTGGGACTCAACCGGGGTCCAGCGACTGTCAACCCAACACCTTAGCCGCTACGCCAAGAGATCCAAACCTCTTGACAAGGAGGCCAGGAGTTGTGTTAATCTCGCTACAATATAGTACAGTTCAACCATTGATGTTGATGTATCTACCATATGAATGGATTGTACAGTCAGTTCACCTGTTAGTTCACCTGTTAGTTCACCTGTCAGTTCACCTGTTAGTTCACCTGTTAGTTCACCTGTCAGTTCACCTGTCAGTTCACCTGTTAGTTCACCTGTTAGTTCACCTGTCAGTTCACCTGTTAGTTCACCTGTTAGTTCACCTGTCAGTTCACCTGTTAGTTCACCTGTCAGTTCACCTGTCAGTTCACCTGTCAGTTCACCTGTTAGTTCACCTGTTAGTTCACCTGTCAGTTCACCTGTTAGTTCACCTGTTAGTTCACCTGTCAGTTCACCTGTTAGTTCACCTGTTAGTTCACCTGTCTGTTCACCTGTAGGTTTACCTGTTAGTTCACCTGTTAGTTCATCTGTCTGTTCACCTGTAGGTTTACCTGTTAGTTCACCTGTTAGTTCACCTGTCAGTTCACCTGTTAGTTCACCTGTTAGTTCACCTGTTAGTTCACCTGTCAGTTCACCTGTTAGTTCACCTGTTAGTTCACCTGTTAGTTCACCTGTCAGTTCACCTGTTAGTTCACCTGTCAGTTCACCTGTTAGTTCACCTGTTAGTTCACCTGTTAGTTCACCTGTCAGTTCACCTGTCAGTTCACCTGTTAGTTCACCTGTCAGTTCACCTGTCAGTTCACCTGTCAGTTCACCTGTTAGTTCACCTGTCAGTTCACCTGTTAGTTCACCTGTTAGTTCACCTGTTAGTTCACCTGTGTTGCTGTGACTGGGTGTGTATTTGAGAGAGTTTGTACGTGTCTGTCTGTCTTACAGTATATAATATATCCTCCTCCTCTCCTCCTCCTGTCTCCAGTCACCCAGGAGAGGGTGTGATCCAGCTGATCTCTGTAGCCCGCTCCTCTAGTCTGGGCATCACCATCGGCGGAGGCTCCAATAGACCGGACGGCCCTGCGGTCTTCATCCAGGAGGTTCTGTCTGGGGGAGACTGCCACAGGGTAAGTCACCAATGGGATCCATCCTGAAAGAACAGGGTACCAGTGGAGAACCCCTTCTCATAGATTCACTTCATAACAGATACTGTAGTCATAGTTACCTCCACTGGGATGAAATGAACCAGACTCACACCCTTCTCATAGATTCACTTCATAACAGATACTGTAGTCATAGTTACCTCCACTGGGATGAAATGAACCAGACTCACACCCTTCTCATAGATTCACTTCATAACAGATACTGTAGTCATAGTTACCTCCACTGGGATGAAATGAACCAGACTCACACCCTTCTCATAGATTCACTTCATAACAGATACTGTAGTCATAGTTACCTCCACTGGGATGAAATGAACCAGACTCACACCCTTCTCATAGATTCACTTCATAACAGATACTGTAGTCATAGTTACCTCCACTGGGATGAAATGAACCAGACTCACACCCTTCTCATAGATTCACTTCATAACAGATACTGTAGTCATAGTTACCTCCACTGGGATGAAATGAACCAGACTCACACCCTTCTCATAGATTCACTTCATAACAGATACTGTAGTCATAGTTACCTCCATTGGGTTTTAACACTGGGATGAAATGAACCAGACTCACACCCTTCTCATAGATTCACTTCATAACAGATACTGTAGTCATAGTTACCTCCATTGGGTTTTAACACTGGGATGAAATGAACCAGACTCACACCCTTCTCATAGATTCACTTCATAACAGATACTGTAGTCATAGTTACCTCCACTGGGATGAAATGAACCAGACTCACACCCTTCTCATAGATTCACTTCATAACAGATACTGTAGTCATAGTTACCTCCACTGGGATGAAATGAACCAGACTCACACCCTTCTCATAGATTCACTTCATAACAGATACTGTAGCCATAGTTACCTCCACTGGGATGAAATGAACCAGACTCACACCCTTCTCATAGATTCACTTCATAACAGATACTGTAGTCATAGTTACCTCCACTGGGATGAAATGAACCAGACTCACACCCTTCTCATAGATTCACTTCATAACAGATACTGTAGTCATAGTTACCTCCACTGGGATGAAATGAACCAGACTCACACCCTTCTCATAGATTCACTTCATAACAGATACTGTAGTCATAGTTACCTCCATTGGGTTTTAACACTGGGATGAAATGAACCAGACTCACACCTTTCTCATAGATTCACTTCATAACAGATACTGTAGTCATAGTTACCTCCATTGGGTTTTAACACTGGGATGAAATGAACCAGACTCACACCACTGGTAGAACATCCAGTCAATGATGAAAATGGAAGAGTTACATTAGACATGTCGACATGGTAACGTCAATCTGCTCTACTTAGAAATGGAGTTATATTAGACATGTCGACATGGTAACGTCAATCTGCTCTACTTAGAAATGGAGTTACATTAGACATGTCGACGTGGTAATGACAATCTGCTCTACTTAGAAATGGAGTTACATTAGACATGTCGACATGGTAACGTCAATCTGCTCTACTTAGAAATGGAGTTACATTAGACATGTCGACATGGTAATGACAATCTGCTCTACTTAGAAATGGAGTTACATTAGACATGTCGACATGGTAACGTCAATCTGCTCTACTTAGAAATGGAGTTACATTAGACATGTCGACATGATAACGTCAATCTGCTGTACTTAGAAATGGAGTTACATTAGGCATGTCGACATGGTAACGTCAATCTGCTGTACTTAGAAATGGAGTTACATTAGACATGTCGACATGGGAACGTCAATCTGCTGTACTTAGAAATGGAATTACATTAGGCATGTCGACATGGGAACGTCAATCTGCTCTACTTAGAAATGGAGTTATATTAGACATGTCGACATGGTAACGTCAATCTGCTCTACTTAGAAATGGAGTTATATTAGACATGTCGACATGGTAACGTCAATCTGCTCTACTTAGAAATGGAGTTACATTAGACATGTCGACATGGTAATGACAATCTGCTCTACTTAGAAATGGAGTTACATTAGACATGTCGACATGGTAACGTCAATCTGCTCTACTTAGAAATGGAGTTACATTAGACATGTCGACATGGTAATGACAATCTGCTCTACTTAGAAATGGAGTTACATTAGACATGTCGACATGGTAACGTCAATCTGCTCTACTTAGAAATGGAGTTACATTAGACATGTCGACATGATAACGTCAATCTGCTGTACTTAGACATGGAGTTACATTAGGCATGTTGACATGGTAACGTCAATCTGCTGTACTTAGAAATGGAATTACATTAGGCATGTCGACATGGGAACGTCAATCTGCTGTACTTAGAAATGGAATTACATTAGACATGTCGACATGGTAACGTCAATCTGCTCTACTTAGAAATGGAATTACATTAGACATGTCGACATGGTAACGTCAATCTGCTGTACTTAGACATGGAATTACATTAGGCATGTCGACATGGTAACGTCAATCTGCTGTATTTAGAAATGGAATTACATTAGACATGTCGACATGGTAACGTCAATCTGCTGTACTTAGACATGGAATTACATTAGGCATGTCGACATGGTAACGTCAATCTGCTGTATTTAGAAATGGAGTTACATTAGGCATGTCGACATGGTAACGTCAATCTGCTGTATTTAGAAATGGAATTACATTAGGCATGTCGACATGGTAACGTCAATCTGCTGTACTTAGAAATGGAGTTACATTAGGCATGTCGACATGGTCAACAGTCAACAATCAGCAGGGTGGTCTCTTAACAGACCTCAGCCAGCCCCGTTGGTCAACAGCCAGCAGGGTGGTCTCTTAACAGACCTCAGCCAGCCCCGTTGGTCAACAGTCAGCAGGGTGGTCTCTTAACATACCTCAGCCAGCCCCGTTGGTCAACAGTCAGCAGGGTGGTCTCTTAACAGACCTCAGCCAGCCCCGTTGGTCAACAGCCAGCAGGGTGGTCTCTTAACAGACCTCAGCCAGCCCCGTTGGTCAACAGCCAGCAGGGTGGTCTCTTAACAGACCTCAGCCAGCCCCGTTGGTCAACAGCCAGCAGGGTGGTCTCTTAACAGACCTCAGCCAGCCCCGTTGGTCAACAGCCAGCAGGGTGGTCTCTTAACAGACCTCAGCCAGCCCCGTTGGTCAACAGCCAGCAGGGTGGTCTCTTAACAGACCGCAGCCAGCCCCGTTGGTCAACAGCCAGCAGGGTGGTCTCTTAACAGACCGCAGCCAGCCCCGTTGGTCAACAGCCAGCAGGGTGGTCTCTTAACAGACCTCAGCCAGCCCCGTTGGTCAACAGCCAGCAGGGTGGTCTCTTAACAGACCTCAACCAGCCCCTGCTGCTGTTAGCCATTCATCTTTGTGGTGTGTCAATAAAGCTCAGTTATAAAGGAACTGTCCTCTCTTGGCTTGATAACTACTGGACCTCTTCACACCAAGGTGTTGACACAACACTGTTAGAAGTATATAACTGATACTGGACCTCTTCACACCAAGGTGTTGACACTCTGTTAGAAGTATATAACTGATACTGGACCTCTTCACACCAAGGTGTTGACACTGTGTTAGAAGTATATAACTGATACTGGACCTCTTCACACCAAGGTGTTGACACAACACTGTGTTAGAAGTATATAACTGATACTGGACCTCTTCAGACCAAGGTGTTGACACAACACTGTGTTAGAAGTACACTACACTGTTCTCCTGCCTAATGTTGCAACCGTTTCCCTCTTAAAAGAGAAATGCATTCACACATCTAGAGATTGCTTTACAGGAAGAAGAAGCTCCAACACACTGTCATTACAAAGTTTCACAAGTGCAAGCAACAGTAACCAGTAACGTCTGTCCTATCTTGCTGGATGGGAGACAGACAGCGTGAGGTCACCAGTAACGCCTGTCCTATCTTGCTGGATGGGAGACAGACAGCGTGAGGTCACCAGTAACGCCTGTCCTGTCTTGCTGGATGGGAGACAGACAGCGTGAGGTCACCAGTAACGTCTGTCCTGTCTTGCTGGATGGAAGACAGACAGCGTGAGGTCACCAGTAACGCCTGTCCTATCTTGCTGGATGGAAGACAGACAGCGTGAGGTCACCAGTAACGTCTGTCCTGTCTTGCTGGATGGAAGACAGACAGCGTGAGGTCACCAGTAACGCCTGTCCTGTCTTGCTGGATGGGAGACAGACAGCGTGAGGTTACCAGTAACGTCTGTCCTGTTCAACTGTCTTGCTGGATGGGAGACAGACAGCGTGAGGTTACCAGTAACGTCTGTCCTGTTCAACTGTCTTGCTGGATGGAAGACAGACAGCGTGAGGTCACCAGTAACGTCTGTCCTGTTTAACTGGATGGGAGACAGACAGCGTGAGGTCACCAGTAACGTCTGTCCTGTTTAACTGGATGGGAGACAGACAGCGTGAGGTCACCAGTAACGTCTGTCCTGTCTTGCTGGATGGGAGACAGACAGCGTGAGGTCACCAGTAACGTCTGTCCTGTTTAACTGGATGGGAGACAGACAGCGTGAGGTTACCAGTAACGTCTGTCCTGTTCAACTGGATGGGAGACAGACAGCGTGAGGTTACCAGTAACGTCTGTCCTGTTCAACTGTCTTGCTGGATGGAAGACAGACAGCGTGAGGTTACCAGTAACGTCTGTCCTGTTCAACTGTCTTGCTGGATGGAAGACAGACAGCGTGAGGTTACCAGTATAGTCTGTCCTGTTCAACTGGATGGGAGACAGACAGCGTGAGGTTACCAGTAACGTCTGTCCTGTTCAACTGGATGGGAGACAGACAGCGTGAGGTTACCAGTGCTGTAAGTGTAACTTGGTGTTACCGGGAGTCAGACAGAGTGTTGGTTGGGGAGACAGAGAGAGAGAGAGACAAAGCTAGAGACAGAGTTAGAGACAGAGCTAGAGACAAATCTAGAGACAGAGAGGCAGAGCTAGAGCCAGAGAGGCAGAGCTAGAGCCAGAGAGGGCGAGAGAGAGAGAGAGGGGTGAAGAAAAAGAGCGAGCTGAAGTCAGTGGGATGGAGAGAGACGGGGGGATGGAGAGGGTTGGAGAGAGAGAGAGAGAGATAAAGTGATGCAGACTGCTTCTCCATTAGCTCAAGTGTGGAGGGGACGAGTCAGAGTCCCCACAGTCCCCTGAGCTGCAGGACAGGACAGCAGGACAGGACAGACACAAGGTCAGCCCTTTAGGACTGTGCTTACGTAGGCCATCACCCTGTCCCCCTGACCTCTACCTCTCTACCATCTAGCCTCTACCACCCCACAGCACTTCCTGTCCCCCTGACCTCTACCTCTCTACAATCTAGCCTCTACCACCCCCACAGCACTCCCTGCCCCCATGACCTCTACCTCCCTACCATCTAGCTTCTACCACTCCCACAGCACTCCCTGTGCCCCTGACCTCTACCTCCCTACCATCTAGCCTCTACCACCCCCACATCACTCCCTGTCCTGACCTCTACCTCCCTACAATCTAGCCTCTACCACCCCACAGCACTTCCTGTCCCCCTGACCTCTACCTCCCTATCATCTAGCCTCTACCACCACCACATCACTCCCTGTCCTGACCTCTACCTCCCTACCATCTAGCCTCTACCACCCCCACAGCACTTCCTGTCCTGTCCCCCATCTACCCACTCCCAGAAATATGACACTGATAGGTGAGAGGAGGGGGGGGGGGGGGGGCAGGGCAGGGTGTGAGGGAATAGAGGAGGGTTGTCCATATTCCAAACCTCTCTGGAAAGCTGACACTAATGGAGGGGGGAGGATGGGGGTGGGCAGGATGGGAAGGCTTGTCCATGTTGCACCTTTCACCTGCAGTGTGATAGATGGGGTGACTATGTACAAAAAATGCTGTCATTTCTAAACAGTTCACCCGATATGGATTTAAATACCCTCAAATTAAAGCTGACAGTCTGCACTTTAAGCTCATTGTCATTGTTTGATTTCAAATCCAAACTTTTGAAGTATAGAGCCATAAGAAAAAATCATGCTTCACTGTCCCAATAATTACTGAGGACACTGAATAATTACTGTAACTAGAGAGATAGAGACATACAGATGAAGTTGGAAGTTTACCTACACTTAGGTTGGAGTCATTAAAACTTGTTTTTCAACCACTCCACAAATTTTTTGTTAACAAACTATAGTTTTGGCAAATCTGTTAGGACATCTACTTTGTGCATGACAAACCAAAATATAACTTTTTGGTGGACAGGTGTCTTTTATACTGATAACAAGTTCAAACAGGTGCCATTAATACAGGTAACGAGTGGAGGACAGAGGAGCCTCTTCCAGAAATCTTGCTTGTTTGTAGGTGACCAAATACTTATTTTCCACCATAATTTGCAAATAAATTCATAAAAAATCGTAAAATGTGATTTTCTGGATTTTTTTTCCCTCATTTTGTCTATCATAGTTGAAGTGTACCTGTGATGAAAATTACAGGCCTCTCTCATCTTTTTAAGTGGGAGAACTTGCACAATTGGTGGCTGACTAAATACTTTTTTGCCCCACTGTACATACATACATACATACATACATACATACATACATACATACATACATACATACATACATACCTACCTACATGCCTACCTACCTACCTACCTACCTACCTACCTACCTACCTACCTACCTACCTACCTCACTACCTACCTACATACATACATACATACATACATACATACCTACCTACATGCCTACCTACCTACCTACCTACCTACCTACCTACCTACCTACCTACCTACCTACCTACCTACCTCACTACCTACCTACCTACATACATACATACATACATACATACATACATACCTACATACATACATACATACATACATACATACATACATACATACATACATACCTACATACATACATACATACATACATACATACATACATACATACATACATACCTACCTACCTACCTACCTACCTACCTACCTACCTACCTACCTACCTACCTTTTTAAGTGGGAGAACTTGCACAATTGGTGGCTGACTAAATACTTTTTTGCCCCACTGTACATACATACATACATACATACATACATACATACATACATACATACATACCTACCTACATACATAAATACATACATACATACATACCTACCTACATGCCTACCTACCTACCTACCTACCTACCTACCTACCTACCTACCTACCTACCTACCTACCTACCTACCTACCTCACTACCTACCTACATACATACATACATACATACATACATACATACATACATACATACATGCATACATACATACCTACATACATACATACATACATACATACATACATACATACATACATACCTACCTACCTACCTACCTACCTACCTACCTACCTACCTACCTACCTACCTACCTACCTACCTACCTACCTACATACATACATACATACATACACACCTACATACATACCTACATACATACATACATACATACATACCTACATACATACATACATACATACATACATACATACATACATAGTGCTGCAACTCTGTCACCTTTGTTCTATATCAGTGTTTTCCAACCCTGGTCCTCCAGTACCACCAACCCTGGTCATCCAGTACCCCCAACCCTGGTCATCCAGTACCCCCAACCCTGGTCCTCCAGTACCCCCAACCCTGGTCCTCCAGTACCCCCAACCCTGGTCCTCCAGTACCCCCAAACCTGGTCCTCCAGTACCACCAACCCTGGTCCTCCAGTACCCCCAACCCTGGTCATCCAGTACCCCCAACCCTGGTCCTCCAGTACCCCCAACCCTGGTCCTCCAGTACCCCCCAACCCTGGTCCTCCAGTACCCCCAACCCTGGTCCTCCAGTACCCCCAACCCTGGTCCTCCAGTACCCCCAACCCTGGTCATCCAGTACCCCCAACCCTGGTCATCCAGTACCCCCAACCCTGGTCCTCCAGTACCCCCAACCCTGGTCCTCCAGTACCCCCAACCCTGGTCCTCCAGTACAAACAACAGCCCAACCCTGGTCCTCCAGTACCACCAACAGCCCAACCCTGGTCCTCCAGTACCACCAACAGCCCAACCCTGGTCCTCTAGTACCCCCAACCCTGGTCCTCCAGTACCACCAACAGCCCAACCCTGGTCCTCCAGTACCACCAACAGCCCAACCCTGGTCCTCTAGTACCCCCAACCCTGGTCTTCCAGTACCACCAACAGCCCAACCCTGGTCCTCTAGTACCCCCAACCCTGGTCCTCCAGTACCACCAACAGCCCAACCCTGGTCCTCCAGTACCCCCAACCCTGGTCCTCCAGTACCACCAACAGCCCAACCCTGGTCCTCTAGTACCCCCAACCCTGGTCTTCCAGTACCACCAACAGCCCAACCCTGGTCCTCTAGTACCCCCAACCCTGGTCCTCCAGTACCACCAACAGCCCAACCCTGGTCCTCCAGTACCACCAACAGCCCAACCCTGGTCCTCCAGTACCCCCAACCCTGGTCCTCCAGTACCACCAACAGCCCAACCCTGGTCCTCCAGTACCACCAACAGCCCAACCCTGGTCCTCTAGTACCCCCAACCCTGGTCCTCCAGTACCACCAACAGACCAACCCTGGTCCTCCAGTACCACCAACAGCCCAACCCTGGTCCTCCAGTACCACCAACAGCCCAACCCTGGTCCTCCAGTACCACCAACAGCCCAACCCTGGTCCTCTAGTACCCCCAACCCTGGTCCTCCAGTACCACCAACCCTGGTCCTCCAGTAGCACCAACAGCCCAACCCTGGTCCTCCAGTACCACCAACAGCCCAACCCTGGTCCTCCAGTACCACCAACAGCCCAACCCTGGTCCTCTAGTACCCCCAACCCTGGTCCTCCAGTACCACCATCAGCCCAACCCTGGTCCTCCAGTACCACCAACAGCCCAACCCTGGTCCTCCAGTACCCCCAACCCTGGTCCTCCAGTACCACCAACAGCCCAACCCTGGTCCTCCAGTACCCCCAACCCTGGTCCTCCAGTACCACCAACAGCCCAACCCTGGTCCTCCAGTACCACCAACAGCCCAACCCTGGTCCTCTAGTACCCCCAACTCTGGTCGTCCAGTACCACCAACAGCCCAACCCTGGTCCTCCAGTACCACCAACAGCCCAACCCTGGTCCTCCAGTACCACCAACAGCCCAACCCTGGTCCTCCAGTACCACCAAGAGCCCAACCCTGGTCCTCCAGTACCACCAACAGCCCAACCCTGGTCCTCCAGTACCCCCAACCCTGGTCCTCCAGTACCACCAACAGCCCAACCCTGGTCCTCCAGTACCCCCAACCCTGGTCCTCCAGTACCACCAACAGCCCAACCCTGGTCCTCCAGTACCATCAACAGCCCAACCCTGGTCCTCTAGTACCCCCAACCCTGGTCCTCCAGTACCACCAACAGCCCAACCCTGGTCCTCCAGTACCACCAACAGCCCAACCCTGGTCCTCCAGTACCCCATCAGAACACATTGTTATTGTAACCCTGGACAAGCACATCTGATTCAACTGGTCAACTAATCATCAAGCCTGCAATGAGTTGAATGGGGTGTGTTTGTCAAGGGATACACTTAAACTGTGTAGAGTTGGAGCTTATTGGAGGACCAAGTTTGGGAAACACTGTACAGAGCCAGACAGTTTCCTAACCATGACACAGTGGTGACAGAGCACAGAACTACAGAGCACACAGCCACAGTAGGCCCAGGACCACACAGACACGGCAGGCCCAGGACCACACAGCACACAGACACGGCAGGCCCAGAACCACACAGCACACAGCCACAGTAGGCCCAGAACCACACAGCACACAGACACGGCAGGCCCAGAATCACACAGCACACAGACACGGCAGGCCCAAGACCACACAGCACACAGCCACGGCAGGCCCAGAATCACAACCACACAGCACACAGACACGGCAGGCCCAGGACCACACAGCACACAGACACGGCAGGCCCAGGACCACACAGCACACAGACACGGCAGGCCCAGAACCACAGAGAACACAGCCATGGCAATTGAACGAGCCAATTGTAAGCTGGGGGTGATTAGGTGGCCGTGATGGTACGAGGACCAGATTGGGAATTTAACCAGGACACTGGGGTTAACACCCCTTACTCTTACAATACATGCCCTGGGATCTTCAGTGACCTCAGAGAGTCAGGACACCTGTTTAACATCCCATCTGAAAGACAGCACCTTACACAGGACAATGTCCCCAATCACTGCCCTGGAGAATTGAGATATTTTTGGGGGAACCAGAGGAAAGAGCACCTCCTACTGGCCCTCCAACACCACTTCCAGCAGCATCTGGTCTCCCATCCAGGACCAACCCTGCTTAGCTTCAGAGGCAAGCCAGCAGTGGGATATAGGGTGGTACGCTGCTGGGAAAGTACATGGGCAGCAACTAAAATCCCTTTTCAACTGTCAACATTCCCCCAGAATGGGATAAGGCTTAGCTACTGTTAGCGGTGTCCTTGTGAAATACTGTAAAACAACAGGATACATGATGTTAAATGTAGTGACTCCTAAGAGGCTGTTGAACCAAATCCTAGTTGTCAAACAGTAAAACATACAGCAGCTCGTTTCCTCAGCTAATGAATCATCCCCAGTCTAAGCACCTTAAAAAATAACCCCAACAACAATGTCTGCCTCGTTTTAAAGACCTACAGTACACGATGTGAGAGGAGCTCAGATGAGCTTTCTCTCTTACAGTAAAACCAGGTGTGTGTGTGTGTGTGTGTGTGTGTGTGTGTGTGTGTGTGTGTGTGTGTGCATGTACCTCTTGGTTGGTGGTATGACAGTCATAGAGATGTTCTCTTGTATGGAAACAGCCCACCCTCTCCTCATCCCAATCCTGTCTCTGTCCTGCTGGTCTCTTAATCTAGTGTGTCATGTATATTTTCCAAAGCCATGTAATGGGATGTAGAAGGATCAGAGGCTCTCTGCTCTGACATAGATTTTTCAGTTGTTTTCCTGAATGTTCTGATTCTAGAAGGTTCCATAGAACCTGTATGTTGTGATTCTAGAAGGTTCCATAGCACCTAAACATTCAGATTCTAGAAGGTTCCATAGAACCTGGGTGTTCTGATTCTAGAAGGTTCCATAGAACCTAAATGTTCCTATTCTAGAAGGATCCATAGAACCTAAACATTCTGATTCTAAAAGGTTCCATACAACCTGGGTGTTCTGATTCTAGAAGGTTCCAAGATCCTTGCTGTTCTGATTCTAGAAGGCTCCATAGAACCTAAATGTTCTGATTCTAGAAGGTTCCATAGAACCTAAACATTCTGATTCTAGAAGGTTCCATAGAACCTGGATGCTGTGATTCTAGAAGGTTCCATAGCACCTAAACATTCAGATTCTTGAAGGTTCCATAGAACCTAAACATTCTGATTCTAGAAGGTTCTATATTCCATTAGACCGCTCCCCCTCCTGCCTCCTGGGGTGTCCCTGACGGTTAATGACAGTGGAGAGAGAATTCTCATATTACTGCTGATGTGATGTGTTGGCCTTTCTAGCTGTTAGAAAGGCTGCCCTCTGCTCACATTGTGCCAACATGCAGCATCATGTAGAACAGGACACCTGCATCATCTGCTCTGCTCTGGCCTGTCTGTCTGCTCTTTCTGTCTACTCTGGTCTGGCCTGTCTGTCTGTTCTGTCTGTCTGCTCTGACCTGTCTGTCTGCTCTGACCTGTCTGTCTACTCTGTCTGTCTGCTCTGGTCTGGTCTGGTCTGTCTGCTCTGTCTGCTCTGGTCTGGCCTGCTCTGGTCTGGCCTGTCTGTCTGCTCTGGTCTGGCCTGTCTGTCTGTTCTGTCTGTCTGCTCTGACCTGTCTGTCTGCTCTGACCTGTCTGTCTGCTCTGTCTGTCTGCTCTGGTCTGGCCTGCTCTGGCCTGTCTGTCTGTCTGCTCTGTCTGTCTGCTCTGTCTGTCTGCTCTGGTCTGGCCTGCTCTGGCCTGTCTGTCTGCTCTGTCTGTCTGCCCACTGTAGTCTACTGATGGACTGTATGTTACACACTGTAGTCTACTGATGGACTGTCTGTTACACACTGTAGTCTACTGATGGACTGTATGTTACACACTGTAGTCTACTGATGGACTGTATGTTACACACTGTAGTCTACTGATGGACTGTCTGTTACACACTGTAGTCTACTGATGGACTGTCTGTTACACACTGTAGTCTACTGATGGACTGTATGTTACACACTGTAGTCTACTGATGGACTGTATGTTACACACTGTAGTCTACTGATGGACTGTCTGTTACACACTGTAGTCTACTGATGGACTACCTCTTGATTAGGTTTAAATGTCTGTTTTTATGTGTGTGAAGTCAAAAACAAATGTCCGCATTGCATGTAGAATGACGTTTCTCGAATTCTTATTTTCTGCTGTCTCCCATTTGCAGGATGGGCGCCTGAGGCCAGGGGATCAGCTCATTGCCATCAACAAGGAGTCCTTGATAGGTGTGACCCACGAGGAGGCTAAGAGCATGGTCAACAAGGTCAAATTCAGGTGAGATACCAGATGGGGTGGGGGTAGGGGTTGAATTGTGTGGGGGTAGAAGAGTTTGTGTGTGAGATTAAATCAAAAGTAATAATGTGAGATATAATATACTTTATACTTCTGAATTTGTAGAGTTATACTTTATAGTTCTATACTTACAAAGTTGTAAAGTTATACTTTATAGTTCTATACTTCCAAAGTTGTAAAGTTATATTTTATAGTTCTATACTTCCAAAGTTGTAAAGTTATATTTTACAGTTCTATACTTACCACCAAGTTCTATGTTCTTCTATCTATCCTGTAAAGTTCTACTGCTAAGTTCTATGTTCTTCTATCTATCCTGTAAAGTACTACTGCTAAGTTCTATGTTCTTCTATCTATCCTGTAAAGTTATACTGCTAAGTTCTATGTTCTTCTATCTATCCTGTAAAGTGCTACTGCTAAGTTCTATGTTCTTCTATCTATCCTGTAAAGTTCTACTGCTGAGTTCTATGTTCTTCTATCTATCCTGTGAAGTTCTACTGCTGAGTTCTATGTTCTTCTATCTATCCTGTGAAGTTCTACTGCTAAGTTCTATGTTCTTCTATCTATCCTGTAAAGTTCTACTGCTAAGTTCTATGTTCTTCTATCTATCCTGTAAAGTTCTACTGCTGAGTTCTATGTTCTTCTATCTATCCTGTAAAGTTCTACTGCTAAGTTCTATGCTCTTCTATCTATCCTGTAAAGTTCTACTGCTGAGTTCTATGTTCTTCTATCTCTCCCTCCAGTCAAGAGGCGGTGGTGGAGGTTGCTTTCATCCCTGGTAAAGGTCCGTTCCCCAACAGCACGTCTTTACACAACGGTGTCCAGCGCGGCGTTGGCAACGGGTACAGCTCCGGACGCTTAAAAGTCCACGTCAGATCACCAGAGGTCAGTCTTCTCCTCTCCTCCTCCTCCTCCTCCTCCTCCTCCTCCTCAGTAGTATCCATCACCCGAGGTTAGCATTCCTCCTCTTCACATCTTAAATGTAGTTAGATCATATACCTGTTGAATAAAGTAACATTTGATCAAATAATTAATAACGTCCTCCGATTGTCCGCTGGTTTAGGGCAGGAATGATAGATTTCAGATCTGTAGGTTTCTGCTCTAGTCTGATGTAATGTTGATACAGGTCTGTAGGTTTCTGCTCTAGTCTGATGTAATGTTGATACAGGTCTGTAGGTTTCTGCTCTAGTCTGATGTCATGTTGATACAGGTCTGTAGGTTTCTGCTCTAGTCTGATGTCATGTTGATACAGGTCTGTAGGTTTCTGCTCTAGTCTGATGTCATGTTGATACAGGTCTGTAGGTTTCTGCTCTAGTCTGAATTAATGTTTATACAGGTCTGTAGGTTTCTGCTCTAGTCTGATGTAATGTTTATACAGATCTGTAGGTTTCTGCTCTAGTC
>NC_143034.1:75643870-75718870 GCF_057628025.1 Oncorhynchus mykiss | reverse complement strand
TCAGCTTTTTGTGTGTGTCTGTGTGTGTCTGTGTGTGTGTGTCTGTGTGTCTGTGTGTGTGTGTCTGTGTGTGTGTGTGTGTGTGTGTGTCTGTGTGTGTGTGTGTGTCTCTCTGTGTGTGTGTGTCTGTGTGTCTGTGTGTGTGTGTGTGTGTGTGTGTGTGTGTGTGTCTGTGTGTGTGTGTGTTTCTGTGTGTGTGTGTGTGTGTGTGTGTGTGTGTAGTGTGTGTGTGTTTCTGTGTGTTTCTGTGTGTTTCTGTGTGTTTCTGTGTGTTTCTGTGTGTGTGTGTGTGTGTGTGTGTGTGTGTAGTGTGTGCAGTAATACTCCTGGTTTGATACAGCTACCACCTGCTATATCAAGTCAAATTGAAACACTCCTGTTGTGATGAGATGAAACGTGTTTCAATAAAAGGACAGAAGAAGAGGAGAGAAGGATGAGGGAGAGAAATAAATAAACAATGAGAAAAAGGGAAGGAAAGGAGGTGGATACAGGAGAGGGAAAGGAGATGGATACAGGAGAGGGAAAGGAGATGGACACAGGAGAGGGAAAGGAGGTGGACACAGGAGAGGGAAAGGAGATGGACACAGGAGAGGGAAAGGAGATGGACACAGGAGAGGGAAAGGAGATGGACACAGGAGAGGGAAAGGAGATGGACACAGGAGAGGGAAAGGAGATGGACACAGGAGAGGGAAAGGAGATGGATACAGGAGAGGGAAAGGAGGTGGACACAGGAGAGGAAAAGGAGGTGGATACAGGAGAGGAAAAGGAGAGGGAAAGGAGGTGGACACAGGAGAGGGAAAGGAGATGGACACAGGAGAGGGAAAGGAGATGGATACAGGAGAGGGAAAGGAGGTGGACACAGGAGAGGAAAAGGAGGTGGATACAGGAGAGGAAAAGGAGATGGACACATGAGAGGGAAAGGAGAGGGACACAGGAGAGGGAAAGGAGGTGGACACAGGAGAGGGAAAGGAGGTGGACACAGGAGTTTGAAAGGAGGTGGATACAGGAGAGGAAAAGGAGGTGGATACAGGAGAGGAAAAGGAGATGGACACAGGAGAAGAAAAGGAGATGGACACAGGAGAGGGAAAGGAGATGGACACATGAGAGGGAAAGGAGGTGGATACAGGATTGGGAAAGGAGATGGACACAGGAGTTTGAAAGGAAGTGGATACAGGAGAGGAAAAGGAGGTGGATACAGGAGAGGAAAAGGAGATGGACACATGAGAGGGAAAGGAGATGGACACAGGAGAGGGAAAGGAGATGGACACAGGAGAGGGAAAGGAGATGGACACAGGAGAGGAGAAGGAGGTGGACACAGGAGAGGGAAAGGAGATGGACACAGGAGAGGGAAAGGAGATGGACACAGGAGAGAGAAAGGAGATGGACACAGGAGAGGAAAGGAGGTGGACACAGGAGAGGGACAGAGGAGAGGAAAAGGAGATGGACACAGGAGAGGGACAGAGGAGAGGGAAAGGAGATGGACTCAGGAGAGGGAAAGGAGATGGACACAGGAGAGGGAAAGGAGATGGACACAGGAGAGGAAAAGGAAACAGAGTAGGCTTGTCATTATTTAGATGAGATTTACTAGGAACCTAATAGCCGATGCCAGTGACAACAGCTAGTCTGGGGTCAGGGGTCAGACACATGACCAAAAATACATTACAGACAAATTACTTTACCATTCACATCCATTTAAAACATTCACATGTAGTGTGTGTTCATCTAGAAGTTACACGTGTCAGTACATACACACAACCAGTAGGTCACATGTCAGTACATACACACAACCAGTAGGTCACATGTCAGTACATACACACAACCAGTAGGTCACATGTCAGTACATACACACAACCAGTAGGTCACATGTCAGTACATACACACAACCAGTAGGTCACATGTCAGTACATACACACAACCAGTAGGTCACATGTCAGTACATACACACAACCAGTAGGTCACATGTCAGTACATACACACAACCAGTAGGTCACATGTCAGTACAGACACACAACCAGTAGGTCACATGTCAGTACATACACACAACCAGTAGGTCACATGTCAGTACATACACACAACCAGTAGGTCACATGTCAGTACAGACACACAACCAGTAGGTCACATGGCAATACATACACACAACCAGTAGGTCACGTGTCAGTACATACACACAACCAGTAGGTCACATGTCAGTACATACACACAACCAGTAGGTCACATGTCAGTACATACACACAACCAGTAGGTCACATGTCAGTACATACACACAACCAGTAGGTCACATGTCAGTACATACACACAACCAGTAGGTCACATGTCAGTACATACACACAACCAGTAGGTCACATGTCAGTACATACACACAACAAGTAGGTCACATGTCAGTACATACACACAACCAGTAGGTCACATGGGGGAGAGGTACATACACACAACCAGTAGGTCACATGTCAGTACATACACACAACCAGTAGGTCACATGGGGGAGAGGTACATACACACAACCAGTAGGTCACATGGGGGAGAGGTACATACACACAACCAGTAGGTCACATGAGGGAGAGGTACATACACACAACCAGTAGGTCACATGGGGGAGAGGTACAGACACACAACCAGTAGGTCACATGGGGGAGAGGTACATACACACAACCAGTAGGTCACATGGGGGGGAGGTACATACACACAACCAGTAGGTCACATGAGGGAGAGGTACATACACACAACCAGTAGGTCACATGGGGGAGAGGTACATACACACAACCAGTAGGTCACATGAGGGAGAGGTACATACACACAACCAGTAGGTCACATGGGGGAGAGGCACATACACACAACCAGTAGGTCACATGGGGTAGAGGCACATACACACAACCAGTAGGTCACATGTCAGTACATACACACAACCAGTAGGTCACATGGGGGAGAGGTACATACACACAACCAGTAGGTCACATGGGGGAGAGGCACATACACACAACCAGTAGGTCACATGGGGGAGAGGTACATACACACAACCAGTAGGTCACATGGGGGAGAGGTACATACACACAACCAGTAGGTCACATGGGGGAGAGGTACATACACACAACCAGTAGGTCACATGGGGGAGAGGTACATACACACAACCAGTAGGTCACATGGGGGAGAGGTACAGACACACAACCAGTAGGTCACATGGGGGAGAGGTACATACACACAACCAGTAGGTCACATGGGGGAGAGGTACATACACACAACCAGTAGGTCACATGGGGGAGCGGTACATACACACAACCAGTAGGTCACATGGGGGAGAGGTACATACACACAACCAGTAGGTCACATGTCAGTACATACACACAACCAGTAGGTCACATGGGGGAGAGGTACATACACACAACCAGTAGGTCACATGGGGGAGAGGCACATACACACAACCAGTAGGTCACATGGGGGAGAGGTACATACACACAACCAGTAGGTCACATGTCAGTACATACACACAACCAGTAGGTCACATGGGGGAGAGGCACATACAAACAACCAGTAGGTCACATGGGGGAGAGGCACATACACACAACCAGTAGGTCACATGGGGGAGAGGCACATACACACAACCAGTAGGTCACATGGGGGAGAGGTACATACACACAACCAGTAGGTCACATGGAGGAGAGGTACATACACACAACCAGTAGGTCACATGGGGGAGAGGTACAGACACACAACCAGTAGGTCACATGGGGGAGAGGCACATACACACAACCAGTAGGTCACATGGGGGAGAGGCACATACACACAACCAGTAGGTCACATGGGGGAGAGGTACATACACACAACCAGTAGGTCACATGGGGGAGAGGTACATACACACAACCAGTAGGTCACATGGGGGAGAGGTACATACACACAACCAGTAGGTCACATGGGGGAGAGGTACATACACACAACCAGTAGGTCACATGTCAGTACATACACACAACCAGTAGGTCACATGGGGGAGAGGTACATACACACAACCAGTAGGTCACATGGGGGAGAGGTACATACACACAACCAGTAGGTCACATGTCAGTACATACACACAACCAGTAGGTCACATGGGGGAGAGGTACATACACACAACCAGTAGGTCACATGAGGGAGAGGTACATACACACAACCAGTAGGTCACATGGGGGAGAGGCACATACACACAACCAGTAGGTCACATGGGGGAGAGGTACATACACACAACCAGTAGGTCACATGGGGGAGAGGTACATACACACAACCAGTAGGTCACATGGGGGAGAGGCACATACACACAACCAGTAGGTCACATGGGGGAGAGGTACATACACAACCAGTAGGTCACATGGGGGAGAGGCACATACACACAACCAGTAGGTCACATGGGGGAGAGGTACATACACACAACCAGTAGGTCACATGGGGGAGAGGCACATACACACAACCAGTAGGTCACATGGGGGAGAGGTACATACACACAACCAGTAGGTCACATGGGGGAGAGGCACATACACACAACCAGTAGGTCACATGGGGGAGAGGCACATACACACAACCAGTAGGTCACATGGGGGAGAGGTACATACACACAACCAGTAGGTCACATGTCAGTACATACACACAACCAGTAGGTCACATGGGGGAGAGGCACATGCACACAACCAGTAGGTCACATGGGGGAGAGGCACATACACACAACCAGTAGGTCACATGGGGGAGAGGCACATACACACAACCAGTAGGTCACATGGGGGAGAGGTACATACACACAACCAGTAGGTCACATGGGGGAGAGGCACATACACACAACCAGTAGGTCACATGGGGAAGAGGCACATACACACAACCAGTAGGTCACATGGGGGAGAGGCACATACACACAAGCAGTAGGTCACATGGGGGAGAGGCACATACACACAACCAGTAGGTCACATGGGGGAGAGGCACATACACACAACCAGTAGGTCACATGGGGGAGAGGCACATACACACAACCAGTAGGTCACATGGGGGAGAGGTACACTCACACAACCAGTAGGTCACATGGACGAGAGGTACATACACACAACCAGTAGGTCACATGGGGGAGAGGTACAGACACACAACCAGTAGGTCACATGGGGGAGAGGTACATACACACAACCAGTAGGTCACATGGGGGAGAGGCACATACACACAACCAGTAGGTCACATGGGGGAGAGGCACAGACACACAACCAGTAGGTCACATGGGGGAGAGGTACATACACACAACCAGTAGGTCACATGGGGGAGAGGTACAGACACACAACCAGTAGGTCACATGGGGGAGAGGTACAGACACACAACCAGTAGGTCACATGGGGGAGAGGTACATACACACAACCAGTAGGTCACATGGGGGAGAGGTACATACACACAACCAGTAGGTCACATGGGGGAGAGGCACATACACACAACCAGTAGGTCACATGGGGGAGAGGCACATACACACAACCAGTAGGTCACATGGGGGAGAGGTACAGACACACAACCAGTAGGTCACATGGGGGAGAGGCACATACACACAACCAGTAGATCACATTTGGGAGAGGTACAGACACACAACCAGTAGGTCACATGGGGGAGAGGTACATACACACAACCAGTAGGTCACATGGGGGAGAGGTACAGACACACAACCAGTAGGTCACATGGGGGAGAGGTACATACACACAACCAGTAGGTCACATGGGGGAGAGGTACAGACACACAACCAGTAGGTCACATGGGGGAGAGGTACATACACACAACCAGTAGGTCACATGGGGGAGAGGTACATACACACAACCAGTAGGTCACATGGGGGAGAGGCACATACACACAACCAGTAGGTCACATGGGGGAGAGGCACATACACACAACCAGTAGGTCACATGGGGGAGAGGTACATACACACAACCAGTAGGTCACATGGGGGAGAGGTACATACACACAACCAGTAGGTCACATGGGGGAGAGGCACATACACACAACCAGTAGGTCACATGGGGGAGAGGTACATACACAACCAGTAGGTCACATGGGGGAGAGGCACATACACACAACCAGTAGGTCACATGGGGGAGAGGTACATACACACAACCAGTAGGTCACATGGGGGAGAGGCACATACACACAACCAGTAGGTCACATGGGGGAGAGGTACATACACACAACCAGTAGGTCACATGGGGGAGAGGCACATACACACAACCAGTAGGTCACATGGGGAAGAGGCACATACACACAACCAGTAGGTCACATGGGGGAGAGGCACATACACACAACCAGTAGGTCACATGGGGGAGAGGCACATACACACAACCAGTAGGTCACATGGGGGAGAGGCACATACACACAACCAGTAGGTCACATGGGGGAGAGGCACATACACACAACCAGTAGGTCACATGGAGGAGAGGTACATACACACAACCAGTAGGTCACATGGGGGAGAGGTACAGACACACAACCAGTAGGTCACATGGGGGAGAGGTACATACACACAACCAGTAGGTCACATGGGGGAGAGGCACATACACACAACCAGTAGGTCACATGGGGGAGAGGCACAGACACACAACCAGTAGGTCACATGGGGGAGAGGTACATACACACAACCAGTAGGTCACATGGGGGAGAGGTACAGACACACAACCAGTAGGTCACATGGGGGAGAGGTACATACACACAACCAGTAGGTCACATGGGGGAGAGGTACATACACACAACCAGTAGGTCACATGGGGGAGAGGCACATACACACAACCAGTAGGTCACATGGGGGAGAGGCACATACACACAACCAGTAGGTCACATGGGGGAGAGGTACAGACACACAACCAGTAGGTCACATGGGGGAGAGGCACATACACACAACCAGTAGATCACATTTGGGAGAGGTACAGACACACAACCAGTAGGTCACATGGGGGAGAGGTACATACACACAACCAGTAGGTCACATGGGGGAGAGGTACAGACACACAACCAGTAGGTCACATGGGGGAGAGGTACATACACACAACCAGTAGGTCACATGGGGGAGAGGTACAGACACACAACCAGTAGGTCACATGGGGGAGAGGTACATACACACAACCAGTAGGTCACATGGGGGAGAGGTACATACACACAACCAGTAGGTCACATGGGGGAGAGGCACATACACACAACCAGTAGGTCACATGGGGGAGAGGCGTTGTGCCGTGAGGTGTTGCTTTATTTGTGTTTGAAACCAGGTCTGCTGTTCACTACCCCCCCCCCCCCCCCTGTTGTCATGGAAACCCACCTGTCACTCAGGAGGTTGTGAAATACCCTCATTGGATAGGGGAGGGAGGAAGGGATAAATGGAGGGAGGAGAGGGAGAAGGGAGGGAAGAAGGGGAGAGAGAGCAAGTGAGGGATGAGGGAGGGATAGAGCGAGAGAGCGATGAGGGAGGGAGGGATGAGGGAGAGAGGGAGGGAGGGATGAGGCAGGCAGGCAAAGCAATCAGAAAAATATCAGCCGCAGCAGGGGGTCACCCTAACATAACACCACACACACACACACACACACACACACACACACACACACACACACACACACACACACACACACACACAAACTGGGACAGACAAACCATTAAATTAATACAGTAGCACTCGGTGTCCCTGTCACTGTCTCTCTCCCTCTCTCTTGCTCTCTTTCTCTCTCTCGTTGAACCGCCCTCCCTCCCTCTGAGACTATGGTCGTTAACAGTAGTTAATAACTGACAGATACTCTGTGAGAGGAAACACCAGAACACCCATTGTCTGAAAGCAGCCTTGTCTGTGGTGTGTTAGTGTAGAATCATCTGGAAATGAGCAGAACATGACAATATTCTGCTCAGAGGTGACAGAGTTTTATACCGCCTCTCCTATACAAACTTTAACACTATAGTTGTCTGTCCTCTCTCCTTGCAGGCTCGGCCCCCACCCAGAGAACAGTGTTGTCTGCAGCCAAACCCAAGATCACCCTGGACCCTCACATACGTCTCAAGTCTGACAAACTGGACCTGGTGAGTCCACCTCTGCTCTCTGCCTGCCTGTTAGGCTGTCTGTCTGTCTGCCTGTCTGTTTGCCTGCCTGTTAGGCTGTCTGTCTGTCTGCCTGTCTGTCTGTCTGTCTGTCTGTCTGTCTGCCTGCCTGTTAGGCTGTCTGTATGTCTGTCTGTCTGTCTGCCTGCCTGTCTGTCTGTCTGTCTGTCTGGCTGCCTGCCTGCCTGTTAGGCTGTCTGTCTGTCTATCTGTCTGGCTGCCTGCCTGTTAGGCTGTCTGTCTGTCTGTCTGTCTGTCTGTCTGTCTGTCTAGACCCCCACGTATGCCTCAAGTCTGACAAACTATCCCTGGTGAGTCCCTAGTGTCTGCTCTGATGAACTATCCCTGGTGAGTCCCTAGTGTCTGCTCTGATGAACTAGCCCTGGTGAGACCCTTGTGTCTGCTCTGATGAACTAGCCCTGATGAGTCCCTAGTGTCCCATCTCTCTCTCTATTCCCCATCCTCCCATCCCTCTCTCTATTCCCCATCCTCCCATCTCTCTCTCTATTCCCCATCCTTCCATATATCACCTTCACAATAAATCCATGTAATATAGCCTAAACCTTCACAATAAATCCATGTAATATAGCCTACACCTTCACAATAAATCCATGTAATATAGCCTAAACCTTCACAATAAATCCATGTAATATAGCCTACACCTTCACAATAAATCCATGTAATATAGCCTAAACCTTCACAATAAATCCATGTAATATAGCCTAAACATTCACAATAAATCCATGTAATATAGCCTAAACCTTCACAATAAATCCATGTAATATAGCCTACACCTTCACAATAAATCCATGTAATATAGCCTAAACCTTCACAATAAATCCATGTAATATAGCCTAAACCTTCACAATAAATCCATGTAATATAGCCTACACCTTCACAATAAATCCATGTAATATAGCCTAAACCTTCACAATAAATCCATGTAATATAGCCTAAACCTTCACAATAAATCCATGTAATATAGCCTAAACCTTCACAATAAATCCATGTAATATAGCCTAAACCTTCACAATAAATCCATGTAATATAGCCTAAACCTTCACAATAAATCCATGTAATATAGCCTAAACCTTCAAAATAAATCCATGTAATATAGCCTACACCTTCACAATAAATCCATGTAATATAGCCTAAACCTTCACAATAAATCCATGTAATATAGCCTACACATTCACAATAAATCCATGTAATATAGCCTACGCCTTCACAATAAATCCATGTAATATAGCCTAAACCTTCACAATAAATCCATGTAATATAGCCTACACCTTCACAATAAATCCATGTAATATAGCCTAAACCTTCACAATAAATCCATGTAATATAGCCTAAACCTTCACAATAAATCCATGTAATATAGCCTACACCTTCACAATAAATCCATGTAATATAGCCTACACCTTCACAATAAATCCATGTAATATAGCCTAAACCTTCACAATAAATCCATGTAATATAGCCTAAACCTTCACAATAAATCCATGTAATATAGCCTAAACCTTCACAATAAATCCATGTAATATAGCCTAAACCTTCACAATAAATCCATGTAATATAGTCTACACCTTCACAATAAATCCATGTAATATAGCCTACACCTTCACAATAAATCCATGTAATATAGCCTACACCTTCACAATAAATCCATGTAATATAGCCTAAACCTTCACAATAAATCCATGTAATATAGTCTACACTTTCACAATAAATCCATGTAATATAGCCTAAACCTTCACAATAAATCCATGTAATATAGCCTAAACCTTCACAATAAATCCATGTAATATAGCCTAAACCTTCACAATAAATCCATGTAATATAGCCTAAACCTTCACAATAAATCCATGTAATATAGTCTACACCTTCACAATAAATCCATGTAATATAGCCTAAACCTTCACAATAAATCCATGTAATATAGCCTAAACCTTCACAATAAATCCATGTAATATAGCCTAAACCTTCACAATAAATCCATGTAATATAGCCTAAACCTTCACAATAAATCCATGTAATATAGCCTAAACCTTCACAATAAATCCATGTAATATAGCCTAAACCTTCACAATAAATCCATGTAATATAGTCTACACCTTCACAATAAATCCATGTAATATAGCCTAAACCTTCACAATAAATCCATGTAATATAGCCTAAACCTTCACAATAAATCCATGTAATATAGCCTACACCTTCACAATAAATCCATGTAATATAGCCTACACCTTCACAATAAATCCATGTAATATAGCCTACACCTTCACAATAAATCCATGTAATATAGCCTAAACCTTCACAATAAATCCATGTAATATAGCCTACACCTTCACAATAAATCCATGTAATATAGCCTACACCTTCACAATAAATCCATGTAATATAGCCTAAACCTTCACAATGAATCCATGTAATATAGCCTAAACCTTCACAATAAATCCATGTAATATAGCCTAAACCTTCACAATAAATCCATGTAATATAGCCTAAACCTTCACAATAAATCCATGTAATATAGCCTAAACCTTCACAATAAATCCATGTAATATAGCCTAAACCTTCACAATAAATCCATGTAATATAGCCTAAACCTTCACAATAAATCCATGTAATATAGCCTAAACCTTCACAATAAATCCATGTAATATAGCCTAAACCTTCACAATAAATCCATGTAACATAGCCTAAACCTTCACAATAAATCCATGTAATATAGCCTAAACCTTCACAATAAATCCATGTAATATAGCCTAAACCTTCACAATAAATCCATGTAATATAGCCTAAACCTTCACAATAAATCCATGTAATATAGCCTACACCTTCACAATAAATCCATGTAATATAGCCTAAACCTTCACAATAAATCCATGTAATATAGCCTAAACCTTCACAATAAATCCATGTAATATAGCCTAAACCTTCACAATAAATCCATGTAATATAGCCTACGCTTTCACAATAAATCCATGATTTATTTTAGACAGGTCGAAAGAACCATGATATGAAGAGAACGTAGTCTATTTCAGGAGAACAGAATAGCGTAGTCTGAGTTGTCTTTATGTTAGGCCCTGATCTGGCTATGCCATATAGCTGTAATTTAGCAGACAAGATTTGGTTAGAATTCCATGGCATTATTTTACTGTATATAATCTCATTCTCTATCTATCTATCTATCTATCTATCTATCTATCTATCTATCTATCTATCTATCTATCTATCTATCTATCTATCTATCTATCTATCTATCTATCTATCTCTATCTCTATCTCTATCTCTATCTCTCTTTCTGTCTCTTTCAATTCAATTCAAGGGCTTTATTGGCATGGGAAACATGTGTTAACATTGCCAAAGCAAGTGAGGTAGACGACATACAAAGTGAATATATAAAGTGAAAAACAACAAAAATTAACAGTAGACATTACACATACAGAGGTTTCAAAACAGTAAAGACATTACAAATGTCATATTATATATATATATACAGTGTTTTAACAATATACAAATGGTTAAAGGACACAAGATAAAATAAATACGCATAAATATGGGTTGTATTTACAATGGTGTGTGTTCTTCACTGGTTGCCCTTTTCTCGTGGCAACAGGTCCCTCTCTCTCTGTCTCTCTTTCTCTCTCTCTCACTCCATTCCACCACCATATACTCCCCCTGTATCTCTCTCTCTCCATTCTACCACCATATACTCCCCCTGTAATCTCTCTCCATTCTACCACCATATACTCCCCCTGTATCTCTCTCTCTCTCCATTCCACCACCATATACTCCCCCTGTATCTCTGTCCATTCCACCACCATATACTCCCCCTGTCTCTCTCTCCATTCCACCACCATATACTCCCCCTGTATCTCTCTCCATTCCACCACCATATACTCCCCCTGTATCTCTCTCTCTCCATTCCACCACCATATACTCCCCCTATATCTCTCTCTCTCCATTCCACCACCATATACTCCCCCTGTCTCTCTCTCCATTCTACCACCATATACTCCCCCTGTCTCTCTCCATTCCACCACCATATACTCCCTCTGTATCTCTCTCCATTCCACCACCATATACTCCCCCTGTATCTCTCTCTCTCTCTCCATTCCACCACCATATACTCCCCCTGTATCTCTCTCCATTCTACCACCATATACTCCCCCTGTATCTCTCTCCATTCCACCACCATATACTCCCCCTGTATCTCTCTCTCTCTCTCTCTCTCTCTCTCTCTCTCCATTCCACCACCATATACTCCCCTGTATCTCTCTCTCTCTCTCCATTCCACCACCATATACTCCCCCTGTATCTCTCTCCATTCCACCACCATATACTCCCCCTGTATCTCTCTCCATTCCACCACCATATACTCCCCCTGTATCTCTCTCCATTCCACCACCATATACTCCCCCTGTATCTCTCTCTCTCTCTCTCCATTCCACCACCATATACTCCCCCTGTATCTCTCTCCATTCCACCACCATATACTCCCCCTGTATCTCTCTCTCTCTCTCCATTCCACCACCATATACTCCCCCTGTATCTCTCTCCATTCTACCACCATATACTCCCCCTGTATCTCTCTCCATTCCACCACCATATACTCCCCCTGTATCTCTCTCCATTCTACCACCATATACTCCCCCTGTCTCTCTCTCCATTCCACCACCATATACTCCCCCTGTATCTCTCTCCATTCCACCACCATATACTCCCCCTGTCTCTCTGTGTGCCGGTAGTTTTGTCACAATGTCCTCTGCAGTTGTTTAACAGTGATTTTAATCTAATCTTAATCTCACTCAGTCTGTGACTGACCCTAATCTAGCACAGTCTCATTAATGGGATTAGGCCCTGGCTGTGGCTCTAGTCCCTGCTCCCTGGCTCTAGTCCCTGCTCCCTGGCTCTAGTCCCTGCTCCCTGGCTCTAGTCCCTTCTCCCTGGCTCTAGTCCCTGCTCCCTGGCTCTAGTCCCTGCTCCCTGGCTCTAGTCCCTGCTCCCTGGCTCTAGTCCCTGCTCCCTGGCTCTAGTCCCTGCTCCCTGGCTCTGGTCCCTGCTCCCTGGCTCTGGTTCCTGCTCCCTGGCTCTAGTCCCTGCTCCCTGGCTCTAGTCCCTGCTCCCTGGCTCTAGTCCCTTCTCCCTGGCTCTAGTCCCTTCTCCCTGGCTCTAGTCCCTGCTCCCTGGCTCTAGTCCCTGCTCCCTGGCTCTAGTCCCTGCTCCCTGGCTCTAGTCCCTGCTCCCTGGCTCTGGTTCATGCCTGGTACAGGGTTGCGTTGCCGGAGGGAGCAATTTAACGTCGCACACAGATACAATGCTCTACAGCTTTACTGTACTGGTTAACTGTGGGGACAGAGACAGGGTTAGTTTGGGTTGAATAACACACAGACACAATGCCCTACAGCTTTACTGTACTGGTTAACTGTGGGGACAGAGACAGGGTTAGTTTGGGTTGAATAACACACAGACACAATGCCCTACAGCTTTACTGTACTGGTTAACTGTGGGGACAGAGACAGGGTTAGTTTGGGTTGAATAACACACAGACAATGCTCTACAGCTTTACTGTACTGGTTAACTGTGGTGACATGTGACAGAGACAGGGTTAGTTTGGGTTGAATAACACACAGACACAATGCCCTACAGCTTTACTGTACTGGTTAACTGTGGTGACAGAGACAGGGTTAGTTTGGGTTGAATAACACACCGACACAATGCCCTACAGCTTTACTGTACTGGTTAACTGTGGTGACAGAGACAGGGTTAGTTTGGGTTGAATAACACACAGACACAATGCCCTACAGCTTTACTGTACTGGTTAACTGCGGTGACAGAGACAGGGTTAGTTTGGGTTGAATAACACACAGACACAATGCCCTACAGCTTTACTGTACTGGTTAACTGTGGTGACAGAGACAGGGTTAGTTTGGGTTGAATAACACACAGACACAATGCCCTACAGCTTTACTGTACTGGTTAACTGTGGTGACAGAGACAGGGTTAGTTTGGGTTGAATAACACACAGACACAATGCCCTACAGCTTTACTGTACTGGTTAACTGTGGTGACAGAGACAGGGTTAGTTTGGGTTGAATAACACACAGACACAATGCTCTACAGCTTTACTGTACTGGTTAACTGTGGTGACAGAGACAGGGTTAGTTTGGGTTGAATAACACACAGACAATGCTCTACAGCTTTACTGTACTGGTTAACTGTGGTGACAGAGACAGGGTTAGTTTGGGTTGAATAACACACAGACACAATGCCCTACAGCTTTACTGTACTGGTTAACTGTGGTGACAGAGACAGGGTTAGTTTGGGTTGAATAACACACAGACACAATGCCCTACAGCTTTACTGTACTGGTTAACTGTGGTGACAGAGACAGGGTTAGTTTGGGTTGAATAACACACAGACACAATGCCCAACAGCTTTACTGTACTGGTTAACTGTGGTGACATGTGACAGGGTTAGTTTGGGTTGAATAACACACAGACACAATGCTCTACAGCTTTACTGTACTGGTTAACTGTGGTGACAGAGACAGGGTTAGTTTGGGTTGAATAACACACAGACACAATGCCCAACAGCTTTACTGTACTGGTTAACTGTGGTGACAGAGACAGGGTTAGTTTGGGTTGAATAACACACAGACACAATGCCCAACAGCTTTACTGTACTGGTTAACTGTGGTGACAGAGACAGGGTTAGTTTGGGTTGAATAACACACAGACACAATGCCCTACAGCTTTACTGTACTGGTTAACTGTGGTGACAGAGACAGGGTTAGTTTGGGTTGAATAACACACAGACACAATGCCCTACAGCTTTACTGTACTGGTTAACTGTGGTGACAGAGACAGGGTTAGTTTGGGTTGAATAACACACAGACACAATGCCCTACAGCTTTACTGTACTGGTTAACTGTGGTGACAGAGACAGGGTTAGTTTGGGTTGAATAACACACAGACACAATGCTCTACAGCTTTACTGTACTGGTTAACTGTGGTGACAGAGACAGGGTTAGTTTGGGTTGAATAACACACAGACAATGCTCTACAGCTTTACTGTACTGGTTAACTGTGGTGACAGAGACAGGGTTAGTTTGGGTTGAATAACACACAGACACAATGCCCTACAGCTTTACTGTACTGGTTAACTGTGGTGACAGAGACAGGGTTAGTTTGGGTTGAATAACACACAGACACAATGCCCTACAGCTTTACTGTACTGGTTAACTGTGGTGACAGAGACAGGGTTAGTTTGGGTTGAATAACACACAGACACAATGCCCAACAGCTTTACTGTACTGGTTAACTGTGGTGACATGTGACAGGGTTAGTTTGGGTTGAATAACACACAGACACAATGCTCTACAGCTTTACTGTACTGGTTAACTGTGGTGACAGAGACAGGGTTAGTTTGGGTTGAATAACACACAGACACAATGCCCAACAGCTTTACTGTACTGGTTAACTGTGGTGACAGAGACAGGGTTAGTTTGGGTTGAATAACACACAGACACAATGCCCAACAGCTTTACTGTACTGGTTAACTGTGGTGACAGAGACAGGGTTAGTTTGGGTTGAATAACACACAGACACAATGCCCTACAGCTTTACTGTACTGGTTAACTGTGGTGACAGAGACAGGGTTAGTTTGGGTTGAATAACACACAGACACAATGCCCTACAGCTTTACTGTACTGGTTAACTGTGGTGACAGAGACAGGGTTAGTTTGGGTTGAATAACACACAGACACAATGCCCTACAGCTTTACTGTACTGGTTAACTGTGGTGACAGAGACAGGGTTAGTTTGGGTTGAATAACACACAGACACAATGCTCTACAGCTTTACTGTACTGGTTAACTGTGGTGACAGAGACAGGGTTAGTTTGGGTTGAATAACACACAGACAATGCTCTACAGCTTTACTGTACTGGTTAACTGTGGTGACAGAGACAGGGTTAGTTTGGGTTGAATAACACACAGACACAATGCCCTACAGCTTTACTGTACTGGTTAACTGTGGTGACAGAGACAGGGTTAGTTTGGGTTGAATAACACACAGACACAATGCCCTACAGCTTTACTGTACTGGTTAACTGTGGTGACAGAGACAGGGTTAGTTTGGGTTGAATAACACACAGACACAATGCCCAACAGCTTTACTGTACTGGTTAACTGTGGTGACATGTGACAGGGTTAGTTTGGGTTGAATAACACACAGACACAATGCTCTACAGCTTTACTGTACTGGTTAACTGTGGTGACAGAGACAGGGTTAGTTTGGGTTGAATAACACACAGACACAATGCCCAACAGCTTTACTGTACTGGTTAACTGTGGTGACAGAGACAGGGTTAGTTTGGGTTGAATAACACACAGACACAATGCCCAACAGCTTTACTGTACTGGTTAACTGTGGTGACAGAGACAGGGTTAGTTTGGGTTGAATAACACACAGACACAATGCCCAACAGCTTTACTGTACTGGTTAACTGTGGTGACAGAGACAGGGTTAGTTTGGGTTGAATAACACACAGACACAATGCCCAACAGCTTTACTGTACTGGTTAACTGCGGTGACATAGACAGGGTTAGTTTGGGTTGAATAACACACAGTCACGTTCTACTATGATCTCTCATTAAGACTGTATATTTTATTACAAATGATTGAACAACAGAGTATATAAAACAACAGAATATAATATGATATGTTTGAAGAGTAATCTCACTTGTTTTATGAGAAAGAACGAATGCCAGGACATGGCAGAGAGCATGACCTGAAGAGAGGAGAGGAGAGGAGAGGGAGAAAGAGAAGGAGAGGAGAGGAGAGGGAGAGGAGAGGAGAGGAGAGGAGAGGAGAGAGAGAGAGGGGGGGGGGGGGGGGGGGGGAGCAACATGTAGTTTGTAATGTGTCTAGTGTAGAGAAGTTGTCTTCAGGACAACCAGTTCATGGAGAAGAGAGATTTGTGGTGTAATTCTGCTGTTATACTGCCCCCTGCAGGTCTTCAACCACACAGCAGAGGGTTTTATTTGGTAATACCGTGACAAGATGTCTCTCATACGCCATGTCCTCAGTGAGCAGGGATTTACCATAATGTGAGATTTAAATTCTTCTTAACGCTTTCTCTCCTCTGTCTCGCTCCCCCTCTCTTTCCCCCTCTCTTTCCCCCCTCTCCCCTCTCTATGTCCCCCCCCCCTCTCTCTCTTCCCCCTCTTGCTCTCTCTTGCCCCTCTCTCTACCCCAACGCACCCCAGGCGTTGTCGTACCTGGGTCTGGACGTGACGGAGGAGAAGAGGAGGAAGCTGAGACAAAGTCTTATCACTGACCCACAGGGAACCGTGTCCTACGGAGGTATACTGTCTCTATAGCTACCACACACCTAGTGTCTCTATAGCTACCACACACCTAGTGTCTCTATAGCTACCACACACCCACTGTCTCCATAGCTACCACACACCTAGTGTCTCTATAGCTTCCACACACCTAGTGGCTCTATAGCTACCACACACCTACTGTCTCTATAGCTACCACACACCTAGTGTCTCTATAGCTACCACACACCCACTGTCTCCATAGCTACCAAACACCTAGTGTCTCTATAGCTACCACACACCCACTGTCTCCATAGCTACCACACACCTACTGTCTCTATAGCTACCACACCTAGTGTCTCTATAGCTACCACACACCTAGTGTATCCATAGATACCACACACCTAGTGTCTCTATAGCTACCACACACCTAGTGTCTCCATAGCTACCACACACCTAGTGTCTCTATAGCTACCACACACCTAGTGTCTCCATAGTTACCACACACCTAGTGTCTCCATAGCTACCACACACCTAGTGTCTATATAGCTACCACACACCTAGTGTCTCTATAGCTACCACACACCTAGTGTCTCCATAGATACCACACACCCACTGTCTCCATAGCTACCAAACACCTAGTGTCTCTATAGCTACCACACACCCACTGTCTCCATAGCTACCACACACCTACTGTCTCTATAGCTACCACACCTAGTGTCTCTATAGCTACCACACACCTAGTGTCTCTATAGCTACCACACACCTAGTGTATCCATAGATACCACACACCTAGTGTCTCTATAGCTACCACACACCTAGTGTCTCCATAGCTACCACACACCTAGTGTCTCTATAGCTACCACACACCTAGTGTCTCCATAGTTACCACACACCTAGTGTCTCCATAGCTACCACACACCTAGTATCTCCATAACTACCACACACCTAGTGTCTCCATAGCTACCACACACCTAGTGTCTCCATAGCTACCACACACCTAGTGTCTCCATAGCTACCACACACCTAGTGTCTCCATAGCTATCACACACCTAGTGTCTCCATAGATACCACACACCTAGTGTCTCCATAGCTACCACACACCTAGTGTCTCCATAGCTACCACACACCTAGTGTCTCCATAGATACCACACACCTAGTGTCTCCATAGCTACCACACACCTAGTGTCTCCATAGCTACCACACACCTAGTGTCTCCTAGTGTCTCCTCTTTTGCGTTTGTTGTCGCCGGGCAGACTTTGTTGAGGCCACACGCAATGTCTACCAAGAGAATCTGGAGGAGGCGGGACTAGGGCAGAAAGAGTTCATGTTCTCCTATCACGAAGCAGCTAGCTTGATGGACACCTCTGCCTTCCACTCCCCGGTAAGAAAACAACATTGACTTGTGCTTCTTGTTTCAAAGTACTGGGTTTATTAAGTTCTTGTTATGGGAGTCCTTGAGGCTCCTCCTGACTTTGAGGCTTGTGTGACTTTGTGAAGTTTGAGTTGGCGAAGAGGATTTACAGACCGTGTTTCTTAGAGGAGATTTACACCCTGCAGCAACACGAGGGAATCATCAAAAATGTCTTTAAGAGCTTCATTGTGACGGTCCCTGTCTCACACACACACACACACACACACACACACACACACACACACACACACACACACACACACACATACACACACACACACAAACACAGACTCACACACACACACACACACACAGTCTTTGAGAGCTGCCTTCCTCTAAAACGTCCATTGTAATGTTCCCTGTCAGATGAAGGGTGTGCTTCTCACATCATTGTATGCGTGAGTGTGTGTGTGCATGGGGTTTGTGTGTGAGTGTGTGTGTATATGGGGTTTGTGTGCATGGGGTGTGTGTACATGGGGTTTGTGTGAGTGTGTGAGTGTGTGTGTACATGGGGTGTGTGTGCATGGGGTGTGTGTGCATGGGGTGTGTGTACATGGGGGTGTGTGTACATGGGGGTGGGTGTACATGGGGGTGTGTGTGTGTGTGTGTGTACATGGGGTGTGTGTACATGGGGTGTGTGTACATGGGGTGTGTGTACATGGGGTGTGTGTGCATGGGGGTTGTGTACACGTACAGTCCCTAGCTCCAGTCTAACCTCATTGCTGTGTATCAGACCTTTGATTCAGATTCCTACAGTAGTGAAGAACTGGAGCACTTTCAGGCGGAGGTGAAACAGCTGCAGAACCAGATTAAACAACTCAAGGTGAACTCACACTCCTGTCCAAACATCACGTCTCTGTGTCTGTGTGTGGGTGTGTGTGTGGGTGTGGGTGTGTGTGTGTGTGTGTGTGTGTGTGTGTGTGTGTGTGTCAGTGTGTGTCAGTGTGTGTGTGTGTGTGTGTGTCAGTGTGTGTGTCAGTGTGTGTGTCAGTGTGTGTGTCTGTGTGTGTGTGTGTGTGTGTGTGTGTGTGTGTGTGTGTGTGTGTGTGTGTGTGTGTGTGTGTGTGTCAGTGTGTGTGTGTGGTGTTGTGGGTGTGTGTGAGAGAGAGAGAGCGCTGTGAATATCACATTCAATTACATCAAACTTTATTGACACTCATTTTCACAAATCCACTGCAACTGGTAGTGTTATAACCACTGGCTAAACTAATAGCTTTTCTCAACATAATTCATCACTTTCTAATTTATAACTAAATATAATGTCAATGTAATAAATCATACTGAAATGAAAATGTTGAACAAATAACATAATATATATTTATCGTTATACTGAAAAAATATATAAATGCATCATGTAAAGTGTTGGTCCCATGTTTCATGTTTCATGAGCTGAAATAAAATATCCCAGAAATGTTCTATACGCATCAAAATATTATTTCTCTCAAATGTTGTGCACAAATTTGTTTACACCCCTGTTAGTGAGCATTTCTCCTTTGACAAGATAATCCATCCACCTGACAGGTGTGGTGTATCAACAAGCATGATCATTACACAGGTGCACCTTGGACTGGGGACAATAAAAGGCCACTCTAAAATGTGCAGTTTTGTCACACAACACAACGCCACAAATATCTCTAGTTTTGAGGGAGCGTGCATGCTGACTACAGGAATGTCCACCAGAGCTGTTGCCAGATCATTTAATGTTAATTTCTCTACCATAAGCCGCTTCCAACATTGTTTTAGAGAATTTGGCAGTACGTCTAACCTCACAACCGCAGACCATGATTAACCAGCCCAGGACCTCCACATCAGGCTTCTTCACCTGTGGGATGGTCTGAGACCAGCCACCTGGACCTACATATCAGGCTTCTTCACCTGTGGGATGGTCTGAGACCAGCCACCTGGACCTACACATCAGGCTTCTTCACCTGTGGGATGGTCTGAGACCAGCCACCTGGACGACTGATGAAACTGTGGGTTTGCACAACCGAAGAGTTACTGCACAAACGGTCAGAAACTGTCTCAGGGAAGTTCATCTGCGTCGTCCTCGCCAGGGTCGTGACCTGACTGCAATTCGGCGTTGTAACCGACTTCTGTGGGCAAATGTTCCCCTTCGATGGTCACTGGCCCCTTCGATGGTCACTGGCCCCTTCGATGGTCACTGGCCCCTTCGATGGTCACTGGCCCCTTCGATGGTCACTGGCCCCTTCGATGGTCACTGGCCCCTTCGATGGTCACTGGCACGCTGGAGAAGCGTGTTCTTCCCGGATGAATCCCTCCATCAGTGCTCAGACTGTCCGCAATAGGCTGAGAAAGGCTGGACTGAGGGCTTGTAGGCCTGTTGTAAGGCAGGTCCTCACCAGACATCACCGACAACAACGTCACTTATGGGCACAAACCCACCGTCGCTGGACCAGACAGGACTGGCAAAAAGTGCTCTTCACTGACGAGTCGCGGTTTTGTCTCACCAGGGTTGATGGTCGGATTCGCGTTTATCGCCAGAGGAATGAGCGTTACACTGAGGCCTGTACTCTGGAGCGGGATCGATTTGGAGGTGGAGGGTCCGTCCGTACCCTTCCTGCAGGCTCATCCTGACAATGCCACCAGCCATACTGCTCGTTCTGTGCGTGATTTCCTGGAAGACAGGAATGTCAGTGTTCTGCCATGGCCAGCGAAGAGCCCGGATCTCAATCCCATTGAGCACGTCTGGGACCTGTTGGATCCGAGGGCTAAGGTCCCCCAGAAATGTCCAAGAACTTGCAGGTGCCTTGGTGGAAGAGTGAGGTAACATCTCACAGCAAGAACTGGCAAATCTGGTGCAGTCCATGAGGAGGAGATGCACTGCAGTACTTAATGCAGCTGGTGGCCACACCAGATACTTGACTGTTACTTTTGATTTTGACCCCCCCTTTGTTCAGGGGACACATTATTCCATTTCTGTTAGTCACGTGTCTGTGGAACTTGTTCAGTTTACTGTATGTCTCAGTTGTTGAATCTTGTTATGTTCATACAAATATTTACACATTACGTTAAGTTTGCTGAAAATGAACGCAGTTGACAGTGAGAGGCCGTTTCTGTAGTCTATAGTTTATATTGGCCACACCCCCTCTGGCCTTATTGCTTAAATATACAATGTTACTATTTTACAATGTGCAATGTGTATCAGAGTAACATTGAATTGACTTCAACTTTGTTCACAGTCCAATCACAGCCAGCCTGCTGGTTTTCCTACACTACCCCAGATCAGTCAGCCTGCTGGTTTTCCTACACTACCCCAGGTCAGTCAACCTGATGGTTTTTCTACACTACCCCAGGTCAGTCAACCTGCTGGTTTTCCTACACTACCCCAGATCAGTCAACCTGCTGGTTTTCCTACACTACCCCAGACCAGTCAACCTGATGGTTTTCCTACACTACCCCAGATCAGTCAACCTGCTGGTTTTCCTACACTACCCCAGGTCAGTCAACCTGTTGGTTTTAATAAACTACCCCAGATCAGTCAACCTGCTGGTTTTCCTACACTACCCCAGATCAGTCAACCTGCTGGTTTTCCTACACTACCCCAGGTCAGTCAGCCTGCTGGTTTTCCTACACTACCCCAGGTCAGTCAACCTGTTGGTTTTAATAAACTACCCCAGGTCAGTCAGCCTGCTGGTTTTCCTACACTATCCCAGATCAGTCAACCTGCTGGTTTTCCTACACTACCACAGGTCAGTTAACCTGATGGTTTTCCTACACTACCCCAGGTCAGTCAACCTGCTGGTTTTCCTACACTACCCCAGGACACAGAGCACAGCAAGTCGACCCAGGAGGAGGAGTTACACAACACCTCAGAGGTGAGTGACAACAAGTGGACAACCACGATGGGATACGCTGCGATACGATGGGATATGGTGGGATATGCTGCGATACGCTGCGATACGGTGGGATATGATGGGATAAGCTGCGATTCGATGGGATATGGTGGGATACGATGGGATATGGTTGGATATGATGGGATACGCTGCGACACGATGGGATATGGTGGGATACACTGCGATGCGGTGCGATACGCTGTGATAAGATGGGATATGATGGGATACCCTGCGATACGGTGGGATATGGTGGGATACGCTGCGATAAGATGGGATATGGTGGGATACCCTGCGATACGGTGGGATATGGTGGGATACGCTGCGATAAGATGGGATATGGTGGGATACACTGCGATAAGATGGGATATGGTGGGATACGGTGCGATAAGATGGGATACGCTGCGATACAATGGGATATGGTGGGATAAGATGGGATATGTTGGGATACCCAGCAATACGGTGGGATACGCTGCGATAAGATGGGATACGATGGGATACTGTCAGGTGCGTGAATGAGGACCCAAAAGCGAATTAACAAACAGAGTTTCTTTAATGATAAACACACGTGGGCTCAGATGGACAGGTAGATTCCGACAGGACAGGACAAGGTTGCAGCAAACACGATGATAGTCTGGTTCAGGCATGAGACACACAAACAAGAATCCGACAAGGACAGGAACAAAAACAGAGAGAGATATAGAGGGCTAATCAGAGGGAAAAAAGGGAACAGGTGGGAAAAGGGGTGACGAGGTAGTTAGGAGGAGACAAGGAACAGCTGGGGGAAAGCGGGGGAGAAAAGGTAACCTAATACGACCAGCAGAGGGAGACAGGGTGAAAGGAAAGGACAGAAAGACACAACATGACAATACATGACAGTACCCCCCCACTCACCGAGCGCCTCCTGGCGCACTCGAGGAGGAAACCTGGCGGCAACGGAGGAAATCCTCGATCAGCGCACGGTCCAGCACGTCCCGAGAGGGAACCCAACTCCTCTCCTCAGGACCGTACCCCTCCCAATCTACGAGGTACTGGTGACCACGGCCCCGAGGACGCATGTCCAAAATCCTGCGGACCCTGTAGATGGGTGCGCCCTCGACAAGGATGGGGGGGGGGGGGGGGGGAAGACGAGCGGGGGCGCGAAGAACGGGCTTGATACAGGAGACATGGAAGACCGGGTGGACGCGACGAAGGTATCGCGGAAGAAGAAGTCGAACTGCGACAGGATTAATGACCCGAGAAATACGGAACGGACCAATGAACCGCGGGGTCAACTTGCGAGAAGCCGTCTTAAGGGGAAGGTTCTGAGTGGAGAGCCAAACTCTCTGACCGCGACAATATCTAGGACTCTTAGTTCTACGCTTATTAGCAGCCCTCACAGTCTGCGTCCTATAACGGCAAAGTGCAGACCTGACCCTCTTCCAGGTGCGCTCGCAACGTTGGACAAAAGCCTGAGCGGAGGGGACGCTGGACTCGGCGAACTGAGATGAGAACAGCGGAGGCTGGTACCCGAGGCTACTCTGAAAAGGAGATAGCCCGGTCGCAGACGAAGGAAGCGAGTTGTGGGCGTATTCTGCCCAGGGGAGCTGTTCTGACCAAGACGCAGGGTTGCGAAAAGAAAGACTGCGTAAGATGCGACCAATAGTCTGATTGGCCCGTTCTGCTTGACCGTTAGACTGGGGGTGAAAGCCGGAAGAGAGACTGACGGAAGCCCCAATCAAACGGCAAAACTCCCTCCAAAATTGAGACGTGAATTGCGGACCTCTGTCCGAAACGACGTCTGACGGAAGGCCATGAATTCTGAAAACATTCTCGATGATGATTTGTGCCGTCTCTTTAGCAGAAGGAAGCTTAGCAAGGGGAATGAAATGAGCCGCCTTAGAGAACCTATCGACAACCGTAAGAATAACAGTCTTCCCCGCTGACGAAGGCAGTCCGGTGACAAAATCTAAGGCGATGTGAGACCACGGTCGAGAGGGAATGGGAAGCGGCCTGAGACGGCCGGCAGGAGGAGAGTTACCGGACTTAGTCTGCGCGCAGACCGAACAAGCAGCCACGAAACGACGCGTGTCATGCTCCCGGGTGGGCCACCAAAAACGCTGGCGAATGGAAGCAAGCGTACCCCGAACGCCAGGGTGGCCGGCTAACTTGGCAGAGTGAGCCCACTGAAGAACGGCCAGACGAGTAGGAACGGGAACGAAAAGAAGGTTCCTAGGACAAGCGCGCGGCGACGGAGTGTGAGTGAGCGCTTGCTTTACCTGCCTCTCAATTCCCCAGACAGTCAACCCGACAACACGCCCCTCAGGGAGAATCCCCTCGGGGTCTGTGGAGGCTACTGAAGAACTGAAGAGACGAGATAAAGCATCAGGCTTGGTGTTCTTAGAGCCCGGACGATAAGAAATCACGAACTCGAAACGAGCGAAAAACAGCGCCCAACGCGCCTGACGCGCATTAAGTCGTTTGGCAGAACGGATGTACTCAAGGTTCCTATGGTCAGTCCAAACGACAAAAGGAACGGTCGCCCCCTCCAACCACTGTCGCCATTCGCCTAGGGCTAACCGGATGGCGAGCAGTTCGCGGTTTCCCACATCATAGTTACGTTCCGACGGCGACAGGCGATGAGAAAAATACGCGCATGGGTGGACCTTGTCGTCAGAGAGGGAGCGCTGAGAAAGAATGGCTCCCACGCCCACCTCTGACGCGTCAACCTCGACAACGAACTGTCTAGAGACGTCACGTGTAACAAGGATAGGAGCGGATGTAAAACGATTCTTGAGGAGATCAAAAGCTCCCTGGGCGGAAACGGACCACTTAAAGCACGTCTTGACAGAAGTAAGGGCTGTGAGAGGAGCTGCCACCTGACCGAAATTACGGATGAAACGACGATAGAAGTTCGCGAAGCCGAGAAAGCGCTGCAGCTCGATGCGTGACTTAGGGGCGGGCCAATCAATGACAGCTTGGACCTTAGCGGGATCCATCTTAATGCCTTCAGCGGAAATAACAGAACCGAGAAATGTGACGGAGGAGGCATGAAAAGTGCACTTCTCAGCCTTCACAAAAAGACAATTCTCTAAAAGGCGCTGGAGGACACGTCGAACGTGCTGAACATGAATCTGGAGTGACGGTGAAAAAATCAGGATATCGTCAAGGTAAACGAAAACAAAGATGTTCAGCATGTCTCTCAGGACATCATTGACTAATGCCTGAAAGACAGCTGGAGCGTTAGCGAGGCCGAAAGGAAGAACCCGGTATTCAAAGTGCCCTAACGGAGTGTTAAACGCCGTCTTCCACTCGTCCCCCTCCCTGATGCGCACAAGATGGTAAGCGTTACGAAGGTCCAACTTAGTGAAAAACCTGGCTCCCTGCAGGATCTCGAAGGCTGAAGACATAAGAGGAAGCGGATAACGATTCTTCACTGTTATGTCATTCAGCCCTCGATAATCTATGCAGGGGCGCAGAGACCCGTCCTTCTTCTTGACAAAAAAAAACCCCGCTCCGGCGGGAGAGGAGGAGGGGACTATGGTACCGGCGTCAAGAGCTACAGACAAATAATCCTCGAGAGCCTTACGTTCGGGAGCCGACAGAGAGTATAGTCTACCCCGGGGGGGAGTGGTTCCCGGAAGGAGATCAATACTACAATCATACGACCGGTGTGGAGGAAGAGAGGTGGCCCTGGACCGACTGAACACCGTGCGCAGATCGTGATATTCCTTCGGCACCCCTGTCAAATCACCAGGCTCCTCCTGTGAAGAAGAGACAGAGGAAACAGGAGGGATAGCAGACATTAAACATTTCACATGACAAGAGACGTTCCAGGAGAGGATAGAATTACTAGACCAATTAATGGAAGGATTATGACAAACTAGCCAGGGATGGCCCAAAACAACAGGTGTAAAAGGTGAACGAAAAATTAAAAAAGAAATGGTTTCGCTATGATTACCAGAAACAGTGAGGGTTAAAGGTAGCGTCTCACGCTGAATCCTGGGGAGAGGACTACCATCCAGGGCGAACAAGGCCGTGGACTCCCTTAACTGTCTGAGAGGAATGTCATGTTCCCGAGCCCAGGTCTCGTCCATAAAACAGCCCTCCGCCCCAGAGTCTATTAAGGCACTGCAGGAAGCTGACGAACCGGTCCAGCGTAGATGGACCGACAAGGTAGTGCAGGATCTTGAAGGAGAGACAGGAGTAGTAGCGCTCACCAGTAGCCCTCCGCTTACTGATGAGCTCTGGCTTTTACTGGACATGAAGTGACAAAATGACCAGCAGAACCGCAATAGAGACAGAGGCGGTTGGTGATTCTCCGTTCCCTCTCCTTAGTCGAGATGCGGATACCTCCCAGCTGCATAGGCTCAGCTCCCGAGCCGGCAGAGGAAGATGGTAGTGATGCGGAGAGGGGGGCAACGGAGAACGCGAGCTCCTTTCCACGAGCTCGGTGACGAAGATCAACCCGTCGCTCAATGCGAATAGCGAGTTCAATCAAGGAATCCACGCTGGAAGGAACCTCCCGGGAGAGAATCTCATCCTTTACCTCTGCGCGGAGACCCTCCAGAAGTCGAGCGAGCAAAGCCGGCTCGTTCCAGCCTCTGGAGGCAGCAAGAGTGCGAAACTCAATAGAGTAGTCTGTTATGGATCGATTGCCTTGACATAGGGAAGACAGGGCCCTGGAAGCCTCCTCCCCAAAAACAGATCGATCAAAAACCCGTATCATCTCCTCCTTAAAGTCCTGATACTGGTTAGTACACTCAGCCCTTGCCTCCCAGATTGCCGTGCCCCACTCACGAGCCCGTCCAGTAAGGAGAGATATGACGTAGGCGACACGAGCAGTGCTCCTGGCGTAAGTGTTGGGCTGGAGAGAAAACACAATATCACACTGGGTGAGGAACGAGCGGCATTCAGTGGGCTCCCCAGAGTAACACGGCGGGTTATTGATTCTGGGCTCCGGAGATTCGAAAGCCCTGGAAGTGGCCGGTGGATCGAGGCGGAGATGGTGAACCTGTTCTGTGAGGTTGGAGACTTGGGTGGCCAGGGTCTCAACGGCATGTCGAGCAGCAGACAATTCCTGCTCGTGTCTGCCTAGCATCGCTCCCTGGATCTCGACGGCTGAGTGGAGAGGATCCGAAGTCGCTGGGTCCATTCTTGGTCGGATTCTTCTGTCAGGTGCGTGAATGAGGACCCAAAAGCGAATTAACAAACAGAGTTTCTTTAATGATAAACACACGTGGGCTCAGATGGACAGGTAGATTCCGACAGGACAGGACAAGGTTGCAGCAAACACGATGATAGTCTGGTTCAGGCATGAGACACACAAACAAGAATCCGACAAGGACAGGAACAAAAACAGAGAGAGATATAGAGGACTAATCAGAGGGAAAAAAGGGAACAGGTGGGAAAAGGGGTGACGAGGTAGTTAGGAGGAGACAAGGAACAGCTGGGGGAAAGCGGGGGAGAAAAGGTAACCTAATACGACCAGCAGAGGGAGACAGGGTGAAAGGAAAGGACAGAAAGACACAACATGACAATACATGACAGATACGCTGCAATAAGATGGGATATGGTGGGATACGCTGCTATAAAATGGGATATGGTGGGATACGCTGCAATAAGATGGGATATGGTGGGATACGCTGCGATAAGATGGGATACGGTGGGATATGGTGGGATAAGATGGGATACGGTGGAATACGGTGGGATATGATGGGATACGCTGCGATACGCTGCGATACGATGGGATACGCTGCGATACGCTGCGATACGCTGCGATACGCTGCGATACGGGGGGATACGCTACGATACGGTGGGATATGATGGGATACGCTGCGATACGCTGCGATACGATGGGATACGCTGCGATACGATGGGATATGGTGGGATACGCTACGATACGCTGCGATATGGTGGGATACGCTACGATACGCTGCAATACGGTGGGATATGATGGGATACGCTGCGATTCGATGGGATATGGTGGGATACGATGGGATATGGTTGGATATGATGGGATACGCTGCGACACGATGGGATATGGTGGGACATGGTGGGATACGCTGCGATACGGGGGGATACGCTACGATACGGTGGGATATGATGGTATACGATGGGATACGCTGCGATACGGGGGGATACGCTACGATACGGTGGGATATGATGGGATACGCTGCGATACGATGGGATACGCTGCGATATGGTGGGAAATGATGGGATACGCTGCGATACGCTGCGATATGATGGGATAAGCTGCGATTCGATGGGATATGGTGGGATACGATGGGATATGGTTGGATATGATGGGATACCGTATCCCATCGTATCCTATCGTATCCCACCATATCCCATCGTATCCCATCGTATCCCACCGTATCCCACCGTATCCCATCGTATCCCACCGTATCCCATCGTATCCCATCGTATCCTAACCTTATCCCACCGTATCTCATCTTATCCTATCATATCCTATCGTATCCTATCGTATCTTATCGTATTCTATCGTATCCTGTCGAATTTTATCATATCTTATTCTATCTTATCATATCTTATTCTATCTTATCCTATCGTATCTTATCGTATCCTATCGTATCTTATCCTATCTTGTGCTATCTTTGCCAGGCATAGTTGTATTAACACACTCATTATTGCTCTTTTTCCTTCACTCATTCCCTCCCTCTCTCTCCATCCCTTCCACCCTCTCTCTCCATCCCTCCCTCCCTCATTCCCTCCCTCTCTCTCCATCCCTCCCTCTCTCTCCATCCTTCCCTCCCTCATTCCCTCCCTCTCTCTCCATCCCTCCCTCCCTCCCTTATTCCCTCCCCATCCCTCCCTCCCTCATTCCCTCCCTCTCTCTCCCTCATTCCCTCTCCCTCCCTCATTCCCTCTCCCTCCCTAATTCCCTCCCTCTCTCTCCCTCATTCCCTCTCCCTCCCTCATTCCCTCTCCCTCCCTCATTCCCTCTCCCTCCCTCATTCCCTCTCCCTCCCTCCAGAAAGCGTGTGCGACGGTGGAGGAGAACAGTCGTCTGAAGACTCGTATGCAGGTAATATTTATCCACTAATAAACCCCTAAACAAGACAAGAGACTTCACCCCCACAGCTGCTCCATGGTCTCTCTGTGTACAGTTTGTGTACTCATGTAAATGTCTGCAGTACGGCTGGTATGTGTCCCAAGTTGAATTTCCGTTGGAAATGGGAAGTTGAATTTCTGTTAGACCTTGGGTACATCTTCATCTTCTCTTCTTCTTCTTCTTCTTATTCTTCTACCCCTGCAGGTAGCGGAGGCAGTGCAGAGAGACAGACAGAGTAACAGTGCAGAGCAGGACTATGAAGAGGTCATTACACTGCTAGAGGCTGAGATCAAAGACCTGAAGAACCAACTGGCGGGCAAGAAACAGAAGGGTCTGGAAGCTACTAAGGTAGACTTAAAACCAATTAATGGAAGAAAAGACTAGAGTCGTCTGGGTGGGCTGCAGACACAAGAAACAGAAGGGTCTGGAAGCTACTAAGGTAGACTTAAAACCAATGAATGGAAGAAAAGACTAGAGTCGTCTGGGTGGGCTGCAGACACAAGAAACAGAAGGGTCTGGAAGCTACTAAGGTAGACTTAAAACCAATGAATGGAAGAAAAGACTAGAGTCGTCTGGGTGGGCTGCAGACACAAGAAACAGAAGGGTCTGGAAGCTACTAAGCTAGACTTAAAACCAATGAATGGAAGAAAAGACTAGAGTCGTCTGGGTGGGCTGCAGACACAAGAAACAGAAGGGTCTGGAAGCTACTAAGGTAGACGTAAAAACCAATGAATGGAAGAAAAGACTAGAGTCGTCTGGGTGGGCCGCAGACACAAGTGATGACAAAGCAGTCAGAAAGATGTGCAGGTTGGTTGCAGTGGAGGGCAGCAGACCTCTCCATTTCTGAAACACTCCAGACAATTGTTTGTGACCCAGCAGGACAACACTAGTCTTTTCTACCCTAAAATACTGTGACCCAGCAGGACAACACTAGTCTTTTTCTACCCTAAAATACTGTGACCCAGCAGGACAACACTAGTCTTTTCTACCCTAAAATACTGTGACCCAGCAGGACAACACTAGTCTTTTCTACCCTAAAATACTGTGACCCAGCAGGACAACACTAGTCTTTTCTACCCTAAAATACTGTGACCCAGCAGGGCAACACTAGTCTTTTCTACCATAAAATACTGTGACCCAGCAGGACAACACTAGTCTTTTCTACCCTAAAATACTGTGACCCAGCAGGGCAACACTAGTCTTTTCTACCATAAAATACTGTGACCCAGCAGGACAACACTAGTCTTTTCTACCCTAAAATACTGTGACCCAGCAGGACAACACTAGTATTTTCTACCCTAAAATACTGTGACCCAGCAGGACAACACTAGTCTTTTCTACCATAAAATACTGTGACCCAGCAGGACAACACTAGTCTTTTCTACCCTAAAATACTGTGACCCAGCAGGACAACACTAGTCTTTTCTACCCTAAAATACTGTGACCCAGCAGGACAACACTAGTCTTTTCTACCCTAAAATACTGTGACCCAGCAGGACAACACTAGTCTTTTCTACCCTAAAATACTGTGACCCAGCAGGACAACACTAGTCAGGAGGATGTGATGGAGTTTAACAGGAAGTGATTATGTGTGTTGTACCCCAGAAGGATGTGATGGAGTTAAACAGGAAGTGATTCTGTGTGTTATACTCCAGGAAGATGTGATGGAGTTTAACAGGAAGTGATTATGTGTGTTGTACCATAAAACATTTGTGATGGAGTTAAACAGGAAGTGATTCTGTGTGTTATACGCCAGGAAGATGTGATGGAGTTTAACAGGAAGTGATTCTGTGTGTTGTACCCCAGAAGGATGTGATGGAGTTAAACAGGAAATGATTCTGTGTGTTATACTCTAGGAAGATGTGATGGAGTTAAACAGGAAGTTGTCGATGATTGACTGTCAGCTGAGGAAGTCTGAGCTGAGCAGAAGACACCTGGAGATCTCCAACAAGAAACTACTGGGATTCGCACAGGTACACTTCAGCTGTAACACACCTGTGACTCACCCCCAAAACACCTTTACAACAACACTCACCTCTCATACAACTAACTCCTGGGCTTCACACAGGTAACATTACACCTGTAACACAGTAACACACCTTTACAACATCACTTCCTGTCCACCTCTCATACAACTAACTCCTGGGCTTCACACAGGTAACATTACACCTGTAACACAGTAACACACCTTTACAACAACACTCACCTCTCATACAACTAACTCCTGGGCTTCACACAGGTAACATTACACCTGTAACACAGTAACACACCTTTACAACATCACTTTCTGTCCACCTCTCATACAACTAACTCCTGGGCTTCACACAGGTAACATTACACCTGTAACACAGTAACACACCTTTACAACATCACTTCCTGTCCACCTCTCATACAACTAACTCCTGGGCTTCACACAGGTAATATTACACCTGTAACACAGTAACACACCTTTACAACATCACTTCCTGTCCACCTCTCATACAACTAACTCCTGGGCTTCACACAGGTAATATTACACCTGTAACACAGTAACACACCTTTACAACAACACTCACCTCTCATACAACTAACTCCTGGGCTTCACACAGGTAACATTACACCTGTAACACAGTAACACACCTTTACAACAACACTCACCTCTCATACAACTAACTCCTGGGCTTCACACAGGTAATATTACACCTGTAACACAGTAACACACCTTTACAACAACACTCACCTCTCATACAACTAACTCCTGGGCTTCACACAGGTAACATTACACCTGTAACACAGTAACACACCTTTACAACATCACTTCCTGTCCACCTTTCATACAACTAACTCCTGGGCTTCACACAGGTAACATTACACCTGTAACACAGTAACACACCTTTACAACAACACTCACCTCTCATACAACTAACTCCTGGGCTTCACACAGGTAACATTACACCTGTAACACAGTAACACACCTTTACAACATCACTTCCTGTCCACCTCTCATACAACTAACTCCTGGGCTTCACACAGGTAACATTACACCTGTAACACAGTAACACACCTTTACAACATCACTTCCTGTCCACCTCTCATACAACTAACTCCTGGGCTTCACACAGGTAATATTACACCTGTAACACAGTAACACACCTTTACAACATCACTTCCTGTCCACCTCTCATACAACTAACTCCTGGGCTTCACACAGGTAATATTACACCTGTAACACAGTAACACACCTTTACAACAACACTCACCTCTCATACAACTAACTCCTGGGCTTCACACAGGTAACATTACACCTGTAACACAGTAACACACCTTTACAACAACACTCACCTCTCATACAACTAACTCCTGGGCTTCACACAGGTAACATTACACCTGTAACACAGTAACACACCTTTACAACATCACTTCCTGTCCACCTCTCATACAACTAACTCCTGGGCTTCACACAGGTAACATTACACCTGTAACACAGTAACACACCTTTACAACATCACTTCCTGTCCACCTCTCATACAACTAACTCCTGGGCTTCACACAGGTAATATTACACCTGTAACACAGTAACACACCTTTACAACATCACTTCCTGTCCACCTCTCATACAACTAACTCCTGGGCTTCACACAGGTAATATTACACCTGTAACACAGTAACACACCTTTACAACAACACTCACCTCTCATACAACTAACTCCTGGGCTTCACACAGGTAACATTACACCTGTAACACAGTAACACACCTTTACAACAACACTCACCTCTCATACAACTAACTCCTGGGCTTCACACAGGTAATATTACACCTGTAACACAGTAACACACCTTTACAACAACACTCACCTCTCATACAACTAACTCCTGGGCTTCACACAGGTAACATTACACCTGTAACACAGTAACACACCTTTACAACATCACTTCCTGTCCACCTCTCATACAACTAACTCCTGGGCTTCACACAGGTAACATTACACCTGTAACACAGTAACACACCTTTACAACAACACTCACCTCTCATACAACTAACTCCTGGGCTTCACACAGGTAACATTACACCTGTAACACAGTAACACACCTTTACAACATCACTTCCTGTCCACCTCTCATACAACTAACTCCTGGGCTTCACACAGGTAACATTACACCTGTAACACAGTAACACACCTTTACAACATCACTTCCTGTCCACCTCTCATACAACTAACTCCTGGGCTTCACACAGGTAATATTACACCTGTAACACAGTAACACACCTTTACAACATCACTTCCTGTCCACCTCTCATACAACTAACTCCTGGGCTTCACACAGGTAATATTACACCTGTAACACAGTAACACACCTTTACAACAACACTCACCTCTCATACAACTAACTCCTGGGCTTCACACAGGTAACATTACACCTGTAACACAGTAACACACCTTTACAACAACACTCACCTCTCATACAACTAACTCCTGGGCTTCACACAGGTAATATTACACCTGTAACACAGTAACACACCTTTACAACAACACTCACCTCTCATACAACTAACTCCTGGGCTTCACACAGGTAATATTACACCTGTAACACACCTTTACAACATCACTTCCTGTCCACCTCTCATACAACTAACTCCTGGGCTTCACACAGGTAACATTACACCTGTAACACACCTTTACAACATCACTTCCTGTCCACCTCTCATACAACTAACTCCTGGGCTTCACACAGGTAACATTACACCTGTAACACAGTAACACACCTTTACAACAACACTCACCTCTCATACAACTAACTCCTGGGCTTCACACAGGTAATATTACACCTGTAACACACCTTTACAACATCACTTCCTGTCCACCTCTCATACAACTAACTCCTGGGCTTCACACAGGTAATATTACACCTGTAACACACCTTTACAACATCACTTCCTGTCCACCTCTCATACAACTAACTCCTGGGCTTCACACAGGTAATATTACACCTGTAACACACCTTTACAACAACACTCACCTGTCCACCTCTCAACTGTAAACACAGTCACACAGGTTCTGTAACACACCTACCTGTGAGCCCTAGCTGACACCTCTCTGGGCATGCTCTGTTATGTTCTGAACCTGTACTGCCACCTAGTGGTTCAAAAATACTTTCTAGTTTTATGTATGTGGATTTCGGTGCTGACTGGCTAACTGGCTGACTGACTGACTGACTGGCTGACTGACTGGCTGGCTAACTGGCTGACTGACTGGCTGGCTAACTGGCTGGCTGGCTAACTGACTGACTGACTGACTGGCTGGCTGGCTAACTGACTGACTGGCTGGCTGGCTGGCTGGCTAACTGACTGACTGACTGGCTGGCTGACTGACTGGCTGGCTGGCTGGCTAACTGACTGACTGGCTGGCTGGCTAACTGACTGACTGACTGGCTGGCTGTCCGACTGGCTGACTGACTGGCTGTCCGACTGGCTGACTGATTGGCTGGCTAACTGGCTGACTGATTGGCTGGCTAACTGGCTGACTGACTGACTGGCTGGCTAACTGGCTAACTGACTGGGTGCTTAACTGGCTGACTGACTGGCTGGCTAACTGACTGGCTGGTTAACTGGCTGACTGACAGGCTGACTGACTGGCTGGCTAACTGACTGGCTGGTTAACTGGCTGACTGACTGGCTGGCTAACTGACTGGCTAACTGACTGGCTGGTTAACTGGCTGACTGACTGGCTGGCTAACTGACTGGCTGGTTAACTGGCTGGCTAACTGACTGGCTAACTGACTGACTGTTTATTTCTCAGAATGTTCACAAAGTGCTCACCACCCCCAGCTTGTTTGGAATGGAAAATGGGTAAGTGCTTATCTTCTAAATGTAACTCCTTAATGACAATTCTTCAAATGTTTGTTCATTCTGACAGTCTGTTGATCTGACCGGAGGGTTTGGGTGTGTGTGTGTGTGAACGTGTGTATGTGTGCTTCCAGGAGTAGCAGGACCTCTCCAGCCACAGACAGTCCAGAGACCCCCTCTCCCATCCCAGACCCAGCCTGCCAGTTAGCTGCAGAGGCCAGGGAGCTGGTGGAGGGGGTCAGATCCCTGAGCAGCACCGATGATACAGCCCCTCTCAGTGACTCAGAGGTGGGTGAACCACCTGACCCAGCCATGGACCCTAACCGGGCAACACAGTAAGTATGTATGATCAGCACTTACTTCCACTCACAACCCATCTGTATCTAGATGGAATATGGCATCTGAGTATTTGATAGCCATAGTCTTCCCTCTCCTCTCTCCTCCTTACCTTCCACTCTTCCTTATCTTCCTCTCTTCCCTCACCTCTCCTCCTTCCCTCCCTCCCTCTCTCCCTCAGCCCTCATAGCTCGCAGGCTCAGCCATCTCCTACAGAAGATCCAGCCAAAGACAAGCGCCGCCAGTAGAGAACGTTCAGAGAACGTCACAGAGAGCGTTTTAGAGAACGTTACGAGGACGTGAAAAGAACAAGGTGGCTGGGGACTAGGCTCAGAAGAACACTGTGCTTGGCTGACTACGTTTACCTAAAAACTACCAACGACCCTTTAAAAGACAGACAGACAGATGGAGAGAGACAACCAGACAGACTGTATGTAGGATGCTATGCAGTGTGTGTAAAAAAAAACAAAAAAACACTTACAACTCTTTAAAAATGAACCGCTGTCATTAGTTGAGGCTTCAGTCAATGTTCTGGGATTGCTTTACCGATTAACCACAAAATATTCTAGTTTATCTGTTTTCTAATACAGCTGTGTGTGTACTTACATTTCTCTGTTGATATTTAGCATTTGTCAGAATGTGAACGAAGGGGAGATTCTCAACTGGGAGTGACTGGGAACGGTAGCAGGTTTTGAGGTGAAATGGCAGAGACTTGTAGATGCAGTTCAGTTTGTTCCAAAGAGCTTGCCGTAGCCGATTAGACAGCACTACAAAGCCAAGACGCTACCGTTGGGTGTGTAGGTGTACAGACGTACAGCATGAGCTATGATGATGATGATGATGATGATGATGATGCACTGAACCTTTCTATCCCTGAGTTCCAATACTCTGTAAAATGTTCATTCTCTCATGTCCTATTTCCTTGTATCCTATTTCCTCGTATCCTTCCTGACCACTGAAATCTGGAGAGACCGGATAGTGACGTTCAATACGCCGGTGTGACATTGGCTGCTCGTCAAATTGGTTCCATCCGTTTATTTTTGGGATCAGCGGTCCTCAAGGACACGAAGAGAGATGAAGACGTTTGTGTTCATTATCTGAGACGGGACAGAAATGTGTATTTTTGCTCACAACAGTTCCCAGAGGTGAGGAGAGGAAGCCAGGCTAGGGTATTGGAACCTAGCCCTAGCTGTCTCTATAGCTGTATCGCCATGGCTACAGTAAGTGCCCTGTATGTGTATACTTCAGAGAGAGAGAGAGAGGATAACGTGGACGATGTGCCCTGATCCAAAGCGTCTCATCCTGATGACATCGTGTCACCATGGTGATGACCCTGTGTACAGAAACGGTTTGTCCCTTATACTGAAGTGCTCTGATGAACTGTCTGTCTGTTTTGAAGATGATTTTGTCCTGGAAAAGCCCATTTTCTGTTACGGATACCGAGGTAGAGGAAGAAGCTTTAGGACCTGCACGAGCTGTCATGGCGACGCCGAGACGTCTGCTTTTGCTGTTATTATAAAACCTTGTAAATCTTTAAGCTGAAAGAAATATTGCACTCTCCTTTGATGTCCTTCTCCACATCTTCTGACTGACACACACACACACACACACACACACACACACACAAACAAGTCCGCTGGACCAAGCCAGAGCTTACTATAGTATGTCTGTGTCAATTGAAGCTCGTTCAAGGCTTTGTCTATGAGGATTCCTTCCTTCCTTACTGTTGAGTTCTGTGAATACTTACTACGCTGTCATATCACATATGTTCCGTGACTTCTGTTAGAACTGCGTCTCCATAGCGACAGCTGTGTGGAAGTTCCGTTCCATAACCCACAGTTTGTCGGCTTGTCGTCTGAGATTGAGGTTATGTCACCAAGACAATAAAAAAAGAATGGAAAAAACAACAACAATGGCCTTTTAGCAGTGGCTGTGTCTCGATAGTCGTAACTAGCTCCCTTTCCTTGTGTCCTTTCCTTGTGTCCTTTTCCTTCATGATCAGTGATATGGAAAGAAGCGATACTGTAGGTAAAAAAGCAATATGGTGGAAAGCCATCCAATCCTTTCACCTGTTAGAGGTCCCGAAGGAAAGGAAATGAGGGGAGGAGACAAGGAAAGGAAGTAATGAAAGAGTATTGAGACCCAGCCGGTGTCTTATCAACTCAAAACACCTGATACTTCCTCAGTGCAAATGAAGGAAAGGAGACGAGGAAGGAAGCCAATGACGAGTAATTGAGACACAACGCGAAGCAGTGTATCTCAACAGGAAACATCATCAGTACCATATTATCACTGCATGGTTCTGGTTCTGACAACCTGTCGTTCAACATTCAACTGTGGAATCAAATGTTTGATTTCAGGAATGTAGAGAGAAACATTAGTTATACTGTCTTGTTTAAAATAATAGGTTGTATGATAACGATACCTGTGTGGTGGGATATATGGGCTGCGTCCCAATAATCTCTCCGTTCTCCCGAAGTGTGCACTCGTTCACTTTCCTTTATGGATTTCAAAGGACATGACTGGAATTTGGAACTCCCTCTAGAGTCCAGCCCATGCCAACACATATCCATGTATTTTACATTTGTATGGAGTAGTGAACGAGTGCACACTTCAGTTTTGGGACACAAGTCAAGGAGATGTGTACAACAGGAGGTCATGTAACATTAATAAGACATACCGTAGCCGGCTAAATGTGTCCGAGGTGTATTGTTTATATTGTTAAATACACATGCTTTACCAAACTGACTGACATGTAGTCCTGTAATTGAACTAGATTGCGTCATTATGTTTGGCCTCCGAACTTTCTTTTACTGTTTTTAATAAAGGATTAACCTCAAATACATCCGTGTCCCTGGAGTTTCCTACTATATATTTCTACTATGTCTGTTTCTGACTTCAATACCAGCCGACTTACAACAGGGGAGTAATCAAGGTTCAGGTGAAGTTAGGTGAGTGTACATTTCAATTCAACAATGTCATATTTTCAATGTGGACTATTCTTGTTGCAGTCTTGAATTGTCTGAATTGACCCCAACCCTGGTAGTAATACTGGGTTTATACGTAGTACCTCTAAATGGTTGTGTGAACTAGCAGCCGCCCAACAGCTTGTGCCAGTCTTTTATTACATCACCATAACACTAGACACATCTGTGGGATCATCTGGTTCTCCTCTCCATCATCACAGACTAAACATCATCTGGTTCTCCTTTCCATCATAACAGACTAGACATCATCTGGTTCTCCTCTCCATCATAACAGACTAGACATCATCTGGTTCTCCTCTCCATCATAACAGACTAATGATCTGGTTCTCCTCTCCATCATAACAGACTAGACATCATCTGGTTCTCCTCTCCATCATAACAGACTAATGATCTGGTTCTCCTCTCCATCATAACAGACTAATGATCTGGTTCTCCTCTCCATCATAACAGACTAGACATCATCTGGTTCTCCTCTCCATCATAACAGACTAATGATCTGGTTCTCCTCTCCATCATAACAGACTAATGATCTGGTTCTCCTCTCCATCATAACAGACTAATGATCTGGTTCTCCTCTCCATCATAACAGACTAATGATCTGGTTCTCCTCTCCATCATAACAGACTAAACATCATCTGGTTCTCCTCTCCATCATAACAGACTAATGATCTGGTTCTCCTCTCCATCATAACAGACTAATGATCTGGTTCTCCTCTCCATCATAACAGACTAAACATCATCTGGTTCTCCTCTCCATCATAACAGACTAATGATCTGGTTCTCCTCTCCATCATAACAGACTAATGATCTGGTTCTCCTCTCCATCATAACAGACTAATGATCTGGTTCTCCTCTCCATCATAACAGACTAATGATCTGGTTCTCCTCTCCATCATAACAGACTAATGATCTGGTTCTCCTCTCCATCATAACAGACTAGACATCATCTGGTTCTCCTCTCCATCATAACAGACTAACGATAGACATCATCTGGTTCTCCTCTCCATCATAACAGACTAACGATAGACATCATCTGGTTCTCCTCTCCATCATAACAGACTAGACATCATCTGGTTCTCCTCTCCATCATAACAGACTAGACATCATCTGGTTCTCCTCTCCATCATAACAGACTAGACATCATCTGGTTCTCCTCTCCATCATAACAGACTAATGATCTGGTTCTCCTCTCCATCATAACAGACTAGACATCATCTGGTTCTCCTCTCCATCATAACAGACTAATGATCTGGTTCTCCTCTCCATCATAACAGACTAATGATCTGGTTCTCCTCTCCATCATAACAGACTAATGATCTGGTTCTCCTCTCCATCATAACAGACTAATGATCTGGTTCTCCTCTCCATAACATATCATCATTATACATTTCTAAGAAAACTGGAAAACAAAAGACTGGGAAAACAACTGTTTATAAGAGCTTTATTACGTATTTATTTCTCTCCAAATGATGAGTATTTTACAGGTGTGACATGTAGTTCTCATGTTGTACACACGATGTCGTCTCAGTCCTAACGTAACAGTTCCAGGAAGTGAGAGAGAGATTTGAAGGACATGTGAAGATTTTTGTTGTTGCTCCTTAACCTATACCATATACAGGATATATATTAGCTATGTGGAATGTAAGCACATTGCTGTCATCCATCGTTTCCTGGCCATTCATTTTATTATTTATTATTCCTTTTATTATGTATTCCATCGTCCAGTTGATACATTTATAACAACTGTGTTTTGATAACCTATCACTTAATTTCACAAGAAACGTTGATGCCCGTTCATCATTCAGGCAGGCGAGATGGTCTCCACCTTCACCTCCTTGTCCTTCACCTTGGAGGAGGAGGAGCCCCACTTGTTCCAGGCCTCAGGGAGGAAAGGGATCTTCTCCAGTCTAGAGAGGTAGATGATGGGCTGGATACTACTGCTGATGTTAACGAAGGCGTACCCCACCGGCTGCACCAGGCAGCGGAACGTGTCCGGAGGGTAGTGGTCCTTGAAGGGGACATCAGAACACTCAACTGCCGTGCAACAAATACAACAGGATTTTATCTTTGTTCATCTGCCAACATCACTGAGGACAGTGCTACGGTAGGGTTGCAACGCTCTGGTGACTTTCCCAACATTCACAGGTTTTTCCAGAAATCCTTGTTGCGAGTATTCGGGGTTTCCTGTTAATTCCTTTCTTGTCCTTAATGATGTTGCCTGATGTATAAAGACACATTCCTAGATGGCTTGTCTACAGGTCTGAACAGTTCCAGTAACTTTCCCCCCCAAATCCCATGTTTGCTAGAAATCCTGGTTGGAAGATTCCCATCTGCCAGAATAGGAAGGGAATTAACAGGAAACCCCGAATACTCGCAACAAGGATTTCTGGAAAAACCTGTGAATGTTGGGAAAGTCACCAGAGCGTTGCAACCCTACCGTAGCACTGTCCTCAGTGATGTTGGCAGATGGGAATCTTCCAACCAGGATTTCTAGCAAACATGGGATTTGGGGGGGAAAGTTACTGGAACTGTTCAGACCTGTAGACAAGCCATCTAGGAATGTGTCTTTATACATCAGGCAACATCATTAAGGACAAGAAATAGAATCACTAGAACGGGAGTCCTCATTCAAGTCAATGGGTCAATGAGTCAATGGGAGTCAAGTCAATGAGTCAATGAGTCAATGGGAGTCAAGTCAGTGGGACAATGAGTCAATGGGAGTCAAGTCAATGGGTCTGTGATTCAATGGGAGTCAATGTGAGTCAAGTCAATGGGTCAATGAGTCAATGGGGGTCAAGTCAGTGGGTCAATGAGTCAATGGGAGTCAAGTCAATGGGTCTGTGATTCAATGGGAGTCAATGTGAGTCAAGTCAATGGGTCAATGAGTCAGTGGGGGTCAAGTCAATGGGTCAATGAGTCAATGGGAGTCAAGTCAATGGGTCAATGAGTCAATGAGAGTCAAGTCAATGGGTCTGTGATTCAATGGGAGTCAATGTGAGTCAAGTCAATGGGTCAATGAGTCAATAGGAGTCAAGTCAATGGGTCAATGAGTCAATAGGAGTCAAGTCAATGGGTCTGTGATTCTATCTATTCTATTTCGATGGACAATACCCCCACCCAGGTCATCACCTCAAAAGGGAACAGAGCCACCGGAGGCAAGTAGTTGAACACGATGATGGACAGGACCGACATCACCATCTTGAAGGCTTTCTTCTTCATGGGGTGCATGTCGTCCTTCCCAGAGCCACTGGACCTCTTCAGGGCCACCAGGATGGCCCCGTTACACAACACCATCCAGCCAAACGTTGCCAGGATTGTCCCTGTGAAGACCTGAGGGTAGCAGAAGTGGACATTTATCAAAGAAATATGTACAGTGCCTTGCGAAAGTATTCGGCCCCCTTGAACTTTGCGACCTTTTGCCACATTTCAGGCTTCAAACATAAAGATATAAAACTGTATTTTTTTGTGAAGAATCAACAACAAGTGGGACACAATCATGAAGTGGAACGACATTTATTGGATATTTCAAAACTTTTGTAACATATCAAAAACTGAAAAATTGGACGTGCAAAATTATGTAAATGCACCTTTTTGGCCGTATTTTTATTTAGTGTTTTTACCTTTAACTTTTTGTTTGAGTTGTTTTTATTAATTGATTTACGTAGTTTATTTATTATGTTATACTGTGGAGTGCATTGTATTGCTACTTTTGTCCAATATGTGCTATACAATAAAGTGGGATGGATTGATTCATCTATTGATTGAGTGATTGATTGATCTATGGATTGACCTTCTCGAAGTTGTGCAGGCCCCCGATGGTCTTGGCGGAGGCGTAGGTGAAGGTGAGCCCCAGGACCACCGCCGAGAGAGACACCCTGTACTTGGTGTCCTTCAGCTGGCCGTAGGATAGAGGGAAGAGGACCGCCACGAACCGATCCAAACAGATACAGGACAGGAACAGAGGACCGCTGGTGTCCTGGACGAGAAGAAAGTGGAGAGAAAGGAGGATGAGAAGGAGAATAGGAAGGAGGAGGAGGAGGAGGAGAATAGGAAGGAGGAGGAGGAGGTGGAGGAGGAGGATAATAGGAAGGAGGACAAGGAGGTGGAGGAAGAGGAAGAGGAGGATGAGAATAGGAAGGAGGAGAAGGAGTTGGAGGAGGAGAATAGGAAGGAGGTGGAGGAAGAGGAGGAGGTGGAGAAAAACAAGTTTACTTATTGTCAAATGTCACAGATGAGATGTTACGTACAAGATAGTGGCCCCCTATTCCCTATATAGAGCACTACATTTGACTAGAGCCCAACGAACACTATGTAGGGAATTGAGTGTCATTTTGGATGTAACCTCTACAACATATATTCCCTACATAGTGTACTTCTTTTGACCAGGGCCCATATTGGTGTCCATGGGGGTGTCTATAGGGGTGTCCATAAGGGTGTCCATATTGGTGTCTATAGGGGTGTCCATAAGGGTGCCAATGGGGGTGTCCATAGGGGTGTCTATAGGGTTGTCCATAAGGGTGTCCATATTGGTGTCTATAGGGGTGTCTATAGGGGTGTCCATGGGGGTGTCCATAGTGGTGTCCATAGGGGTGTCCAAATTGGTGTCCATAGGGGTGTCCATAGGGGTGTCCATATGGGTGTCCATTGGGGTGTCTATAGGGGTGTCCATATGGGTGTCCATTGGGGTGTCTATAGGGGTGTCTATAAGGATGTCAATGGGGGTGTCCATAGGGGTGTCCATATGGGTGTCCATTGGGGTGTCTATAGGGGTGTCCATAAGGGTGTCCATAGGGGTGTCCATAGGGTTCTGGTCAAAAGTAGTATGCTATGTAACAGGGTACAATTTCAGACGCTGAAATTCCAGAATGCAGAATCACTAAATTCTCCTATATCCTATAGCCCTGCACCTTGACGCCGAAGGAGAACATGAGAGCGGACCAGACATCCTTGCTGTGCCAGTAGTAGATGTTCAGATAGCTGAAGGGGACCATGATGCCAAAGTAAGCGTCCATGAAGGCCAGACAGCCCAGGAAGATGTCTGAGGAGGACGGCTCCTTACGGTTACGGACCAGAATCACCATGACTACCACAAGGCAAGACAACAATGTTATTAGCTAGTTTCATAGTCTGTCAGAGACAGAAATTATTATGTTTTTCTCTGCTGGAAGGAGTATAGGGTCAGGGGTCAATACCCTGGAGTTATGTAAATATAAACACACTGGAAGGAGTATAGGATCAGGGGTCAATACCCTGGAGTTATGTAAATATAAACACACTGGAAGGAGTATAGGGTCATGGGGTCAACACCCTGGAATTATGTAAATATAAGCACACTGGAAGGAGTTTAGGGTCAGGGGTCAATACCCTGGAGTTATGTAAATATAAACACACTGGAAGGAGTATAGGGTCAGGGGTCAATACCCTGGAGTTATGTAAATATAAACACACTGGAAGGAGTATAGGGTCAGGGGTCAATACCCTGGAGATATGTAAATATAAACACACTGGAAGGAGTATAGGGTCAGGGGTCAATACCCTGGAGTTATGTAAATATAAACACACTGGAAGGAGTATAGGGTCAGGGGTCAATACCCTGGAGTTATGTAAATATAAACACACTGGAAGGAGTATAGGGTCAGGGGTCAATACCCTGGAGTTATGTAAATATAAACACACTGGAAGGAGTGTAGGGTCAGGGGTCAATACCCGGGAGATATGTAAATATAAACACACTGGAAGGAGTATAGGGTCAGGGGTCAATACCCTGGAATTATGTAAATATAAGCACACTGGAAGGAGTTTAGGGTCAGGGGTCAATACCCTGGAGTTATGTAAATATAAACACACTGGAAGGAGTATAGGGTCAAGGGTCAATACCCTGGAAAGACACAATGGTACAAGATAGTTCCTGGGATTGGAATCAGCAACCTTACGGCTGGCTACTGGTGGACTGCTCTTACCTCTGTAACCTCTGGGCTACCTACCTAAGATGTTAGCGGGGAGTCCCAGGAACACGTTGAAGGTCTGAACAGACAGGTCGAAGAGGATCCCTGACACATTCTCCTCGCACCCATGAAACACACTGAAGGGTTTGACCGTAGCGTTGGTCACGAGGTCCGTAACAGCACTGTTGTTCGTGGGGTGGAGAGCAGTAGGGAGGCTGGGGGTGTTGAGTGATGAATATAGAGTGAGAGGATCTTCCATGGTTTACTTTACACACCGCAGAGGTCAGAGGTCAGATTAAACAAGACTGATGGAGATAAAATTTTAAAAAAGATGAATAAAAGTGGGGGAAAAAAGCGATTTAAAGATAAACAGACACTTCTTAATGAATGCATTTATGAATTGATCTAGTATATACATAATACATTATTACTGAATGAATAATCAACGTCATGCATAAATTATCCATCAAATGTCCGTAGGTAAAATCTCATTTAGATGATTAACATATATGTTAATCTCCAAAGTCCTAGTTTAACCTTATAGTGGGGAACTGACCCACAACTAATGAATTAAGCATCACTAAGTATGCTTCCATTTGCCAATGTTTTCATGTCAAATATATCTGTATATATATAGTCCCCTTTAACATCATGGTGTAGCACCTTATTCCATGCTTTAAAGGCCCAGGGCAGTCAAAATTCAGCTTTTCCTGTGTTTTTGTATCATATTGTACACCAGCCGATGAAACTAACACTGTAAAAGTGTGAAAAGATGTATTAGTGTTATTTTCTATTAGTTGCTGGTAGAAAATATAATCTACCTTCTAATCAGCAGGTTTTGGGTAGAGTTTCAGCTTGACCGGTGACATCACCAGGCGGTATACGTTGTAATAGACCGGTGACATCACCAGGCGGTATACGTTGTAATAGACCGGTGACAAAGAGAGTTCCAAACCTCATTCAGACTCCCAGATAGTCCAAGAAAAATGTATTGCTTTAATTTTTTGTTGTTGTTGCTAAAAAGCAAATGTTGTAAATGTTTGACCAATATTCATGTAAAACTATCACAGTAAGGTAAGTTAATTGTTACTCAGAAAGGATTTGATATTGAGATAAAAAGGGCTGCATTGGACCTTTAAAGGACCAACCCGGAGTTGATCCCTCCCTTTTTATGAGCTGTTAAATGAATGATATTTAGCCGTTGATTCTTGCAGAATAAAATGTATAAATTCCTCATGAGCTTAGTTCAGCTGTCATTCCCCATCAGAACCCAAAATATAACCTGTTTTTAATACAATGTTAGTAAACAAAGTAAATGTAAACACTGTACAGCCTCAAAACACGGTTACAACTATAATCTAGATGTCATGGATGGTCAGTCCTTGTACCCATAGCTCTGTCTGTGAATTTGAGGTGTGGCTATATTTCTCAAACCCCATCCCTCGCCTGTTAACCAAATGGCCAAGTGGCTGGGCACCACTATGTTATTGTTTCAACTGCGGTCTGACCCTTTCCCTCACCTGTTAACCAAATGGCCAAGTGGCTGGGCACCACTATGTTATTGTTTCAACTGCGGTCTGACCCTTTCCCTCACCTGTTAACCAAATGGCCAAGTGGCTGGGCACCACTATGTTATTGTTTCAACTGCGGTCCATCCCTTTCATGGAAAGTTCCTTCCCAGCGAGTGTTCTCGTAACGAAGCCAAAGAGTCTCAGCTGAGCTGCAGTATGTGTTGGACCTCTGTGTCACGATCCTCTTCAGTCACACAGACAGCTGATAAACAGCACACAGGCCTCCCTGCAGGCTATTGTTCTGTTATTCTGGCTCTACCAAGGAGCCCTCTGTGGAACTGACAGTCTCCAATGACACGCTGGAACACTTTAGAGAGCTGAAACGATGTGTAAACTGTGTGTACAGGGAACTGTTCTGTTATTCTGGCTCAATTAGGGACTATAAGGGAAGGTTTCTCTTTACCCAGAATGGATGTTCTCTGGAGAGTTAAACTGTGTGCACAGGGAATACACCCTCGCCTGAGGACCACTGGGAGACGAGGACCGCCCCTATTGCACCTGGATAAAAGGACTTGCAGGACTCCAACAGGTCTATAAACAGTACCAGGCTCTTCATCTTTGACAACCTGCTGTAAAGTCCATATTAACAGTACCAGGCTATTCATCTTTGACAACCTCCTGTAAAGTCCCTAATAACAGTACCAGGCTCTTCATCTTTGACAACCTGCTGTAAAGTCCATATTAACAGTACCAGGCTCTTCATCTTTGACAACCTGCTGTAAAGTCCATATAAACAGTACCAGGCTCTTCATCTTTGACAACCTGCTGTAGGCCTCACAGCTCAGCTTCTCCTTCCCCTTTCGTCTCCCAGGCAGAAGCATTATGCATCTAATTTGTTTCAAGGAGGCACTTACAGCCAAATGTAATATCTGTTCACTTCTGTGTTGAATAAAGTGATGGGTAAATTTCTATCCAACAAACGGCATGAGCCCCCTTTATATTCAATGGGTGTAACACCTGTGCTTTGCTCCCTGAATGGAGCCATTTCCGTGCCAACAGAAATTGTATTTGAATTCCACAATTTTGAATTTGTATTAAGATGTTGAACTTTAATTTCATCTTTTAGAATTTGTAATGTACAAATTGAATCATTGAATTCATCAAATGATTATCATCAAACATGTTTAATGTTTAAAACCCGAATTGAATTAATATTGCATTCAGTTTTAAAATTCTATGTATTTGAATATTCAAGCTCAATAATTATAAATTCAGTTTCAGTATAGTAGATATTGCTTTCCTGGTCCGTGTAATCAACATTGCAAACCTTCATTTCAAGTGGATCAGCGTTTCACATATTCAACTTCTCAGATGAATTCTGATTCAGTTTTCAAATTCAGTTCTTTAAATTCAGGTTCAAAACCAGATACAACATCCTGGTACTTTGCCAACCAGGAAGCGTGGGGAGGAGAACAGATAGAATCAAACACTGTGGTCAACAGAAAATGTTGGCATTTTTAATTAGAATGTAGCATGGAAACCAGTTTGGCAATTGGCTAATATAACCCCATTCCTGAAAGCTAAGACTTTATGGAGCATGGATGTGTTCCCCTCTATGGAGATCACATGGAGATCATGTGGAGATCACATAGAGATCACATAGAGATCACATAGAGATCACATGGAGATCACACGGAGATCACACAGAGATCACGCAGAGATCACACAGAGATCACATAGAGATCACACAGAGATCACATGGAGATCACACAGAGATCACATGGAGATCACACGGAGATCACACAGAGATCACACAGTGATCACACAGTGATCACATAGAGATCACATAGAGATCACATGGAGATCACATGGAGAGTACATGGAGATCACATAGTGATCACATAGAGACCACATAGAGACCACATGGAGACCACATGGAGATCACATGGAGATCTCATAGAGATCACATAGAGATCACACAGAGATCACACAGAGATCACACAGTGATCACATAGAGATCACATAGAGATCACATGGAGATCACATGGAGAGTACATGGAGATCACATAGTGATCACATAGAGACCACATAGAGACCACATGGAGACCACATGGAGATCACATGGAGATCTCATAGAGATCACATAGAGATCACACAGAGATCACACAGAGATCACACAGTGATCACATAGAATTTAACCCCCATAACAATATAGTTGAACTGTCCTGTCATAGCCCTTCTAAGGCCAGCCTTTCCACTGGCAAAGTACCAGGTTGTTGTCTCTGGTTTTGGATCTGAATTTAGAGAACTGAATTTGAAAACTGAATCAGAATGCATCTGAGAAGTTGAATATCTGAAACGTTGATCAGTCCGTTGTTGATACAGTCCCTAAGTGTTTCACGTCAGCAGTCAAGTTCTCAAGGTACTGGACTTTTAAGAAGAAACGTGTTATAAAGATACAAATTGCACTTAACAAAAAAAATTGCTTGACTGCTGACATGCAAATCATTTTGGGACTGTATCAACAGTGGACTAATGAGAACAAAACTGTCCCGTTCTGACCTATATTTCCTTTGTTGTGTATCTATTTAGTATGGTCAGGGTGTGAGTTGGGTGGGCAGTCTATGTTTGTTTTTCTATGATTTAGGTATTTCTATGTTTCGGCCTAGTATGGTTCTCAATCAGAGGCAGGTGTCATTAGTTGTCTCTGATTGAGAATCATACTTAGGTAGTATGACACTGTGTGTTTGTGGGTGATTGTTCCTGTCTCCGTGTTTGCACCAGACAGGGCTGTTTTGGTTTTTTCACATTTCTTGTTTTGTTAGTTTATTCATGTATAGTGTCTTCATTAAAGAACCATGAATAACCACCACGCTGCGTTTTGGTCCGCCTCTCCTTCACCTCAAGAAAACCGTTACAAAAATAGATAGTTTGAGTGATGTTGCCCTTCAAACATAAACAAATATTACATTCAATTCAATACCTTAACCCAAATTCAAAATGATTAAATTCTGTCACTGAAGTGGCTCCCTATCCCTGTCTCAGTCCCTTATAGGCCCCTACTCTGTATACAGAGATGTTTCAGCGAACCACATGAGATGTGTTGTGAATTACCTCACCTGAGACCTGAAGACGTATGTACCCCCCCTCTCTCTGTCCCCCCCCCCCCCCCCCCCCCCCCCCCCAGGGCAGAACCTCTCCAGTGGGACCACTCAGTCAGATGAACACACGGAGAGGAGAGGCTGTTTGTCACACCGACTCCCTAGAGGAGCCAGGCTTTAATAAATTGTGTTTTTCATCCGCCAGTCATAACAACCGGTTAACAGTACGACTGACAGAACGGTTTGGTTCAGGAAGCAGCGACTAAATATCACAGAATTAAAAGTCGTGTGTAATAACTGGTTCTGTTGAATAGAAACGTCATTTAGAAAAAAAAATTAAATCTAATTTTACATGAGACAAATAGAATGAATTAAATTATAATATACCGCAGTAACTTTCTCCTGACTTACGGGAAATAAAAGAGTAGATGATTTACCATCTATTCTTTAAGGGGCAATCAGCCGTTGCTACATCAATATTTTGGGGGGACTAAATTAATAATAGATACCCATATATTCTTGAAGAATATAACTTATTTAATGCCTCATCAGCTTAGTTCAACACCCCATCAGAAACCCCAAACATCATCTTGTTTTACTCCAACGTTTTGTAGACAAAGTGAATGTAAACAAACTCAAATCCTGGTTTTAAAACGATCAAATGTTGATATCATGGATGTTTAGTCCTTGCTTCCGTAGCAGTGTGTCTGTAACGGAGATGTTTAGTCCTTGCTTCCATAGCAGTGTATCTGTGGAGTGGTAACATTTCTCCAGCCCCCACAACCCCTCAGCTTTTTACCAAAAACAACTCTTTGTTGATGTTTTTAACTGCTGATTGCATCTTTAGGGCTCTCTCCATTCTGTTTGACTGAAACATTTCAGATCACCTTCACAATTATATTGCAGCGTTTACTGTGAATGCATCTTTAGGGCTCTCTCCATTCTGTATGACTGAAACATTTCAGATTACCTATATAATTATATTGTAGCGTTTACTGTAAATGCATCTTTAGGGCTCTCTTCATTCTGTTTGACTGAAACATTTCAGATTACCTTTACAATTATATTGTAGCGTTTACTGTGAATGCATCTTTAGGGCTCTCTCCATTCTGTATTACTGAAACATTTCAGATTACCTTTACAATTATATTGTAGCGTTTACTGTGAATGCATCTTTAGGGCTCTCTCCATTCTGTATTACTGAAACATTTCAGATTACCTTTACAATTATATTGTAGCGTTTACTGTGAATGCATCTTTAGGGCTCTCTCCATTCTGTATTACTGAAACATTTCAGATCACCTTTTACATTTCTATTGCAGCGTTTACTGTGAATGCAGTCCCGGCTAACAGGACCCACCAGAACATCGCCCTTACATGTCGATCAAGCTGTAAAGCTGAACGTCTGCGATACGGATTGAATAGAGCCCTTTAACGTCCACTGCAGCATCTAAATGAACATACCCCATCAAGGTCTAGAGCATTCAGTGAGATATATCCTCTCTACTCTCACCGTACATATCTGACTCTGACATCATCATCTCAACTGGAATTACAGTAAGATATCTTCTTTACTCTCACCGTACATATCTGACTCTGACATCATCATCTCAACTGGAATTACAGTAAGATATCTCCTCTACTCTCACCGTACATATCTGACTCTGACATCATCATCTCAACTGGAATTACAGTAAGATATCTCCTCTACTCTCACCGTACACATCTGACTCTGACATCATCATCTCAACTGGAATTACAGTAAGATACTTTTATTGATCCATTTCTAGTTGATCAATACGTTCATATCAAACCGTCTGAACCCTCCACTGCTGTAGCTTTCAGAGCTGCCTGTTATTATTGTCTTTCCGATGCGTTCAGTAAAATAACCTTTGGGTTTACCGGCCTGCATCGATTATCAAACGCCATCCATCGTTTACACTCAATTCGTTGTGTGCGTTGATTCCACACACCTTCATTACAAAACACAATAGCACCATTAACACATGATTTCGTATCAGGGATTTGATCAAGAGGAATCTGCAGACAACTTACCGAAGAGAAGGTGATGTCCTTCAGAGTTGATCTATATGCTCCAAGTGTGAAATAATATCATCCAGGATCTATCTGAATGGGAGAAGAGTTTGATTTATACACATGATCTGAAGCCTGAGGGACTGTGGACAACAGGGGAGGAGGGGGGGATCTCCCAGAGGATGTGAACCCCATGGGGACAGACAGGTATATGACGTGCAGCGAAGCTCAGGTGTTTGTTCACCAGCGGCTCTGGAGTCTTCAACTCAATGCTTCACCAGCCAATGGGGACAGACAGGTGTAGAGTACAGGTCTAGTATACAGGTGTAGTGTACAGGTGTAGTATACAGCTGTAGTGTACAGGTGTAGTGTACAGGTGTAGTGTACAGGTGTAGACTACAGGTGTAGTGTACAGGTGTAGTGTACAGGTGTAGTATACAGGTGTAGTGTACAGGTGTAGTGTACAGGTGTAGTGTTCAGGTGTAGACTACAGGTGTAGTGTATAGGTGTAGTGTACAGGTGTAGTGTACAGGTGTAGTATACAGGTGTAGTATACAGGTGTAGTGTACAGGTGTAGTATATAGCTGTAGTGTACAGGTGTAGTGTACAGGTGTAGTATACAGGTGTAGTGTACAGGTGTAGTGTACAGGTGTAGTGTACAGGTGTAGTGTACAGGTGTAGTATACAGGTGTAGTATACAGGTATAGTGTACAGGTATAGTGTACAGGTGTAGTGTACAGGTGTAGTGTACAGGTGTAGTATACAGGTGTAGTGTACAGGTATAGTATACAGGTGTAGAGTACAGGTGTAGTATACAGGTGTAGTGTACAGGTGTGGTATACAGTTGTAGTATACCGGTGTAGTGCACAGGTGTAGTGTACAGGTGTAGTATACCTGTGTAGTATACAGGTGTAGAGTACAGGTGTAGTGTACAGGTGTAGTGTACAAGTGTAGTATACAGGTGTAGTTTACAGGTGTAGTGTACAGGTGTAGTGTACATGTGTAGTGTACAGGTGTAGTGTTCAGGTGTAGTGTACAAGTGTAGTATACAGGTGTAGTGTTCAGGTGTAGTGTACAAGTGTAGTATACAGGTGTAGTGTACAGGTGTAGTGTACAAGTGTAGTATACAGGTGTAGTGTACAGGTGTAGTGTGCAGGTGTAGTGTACATGTGTAGTATACAGGTGTAGTGTTCAGCTGTAGAGTACAGGTGTAGTGTACAGGTGTATTGTACAGGTGTAGTATACAGGTGTAGTGTACAGGTGTAGTATACAGGTGTAGTGTACAGGTGTAGTATACTGGTGTAGTATACAGGTGTAGTATACAGGTGTAGTGTACAGGTGTAGTGTACAGGAGTAGTGTACAGGTGTAGTGTACAGGTGTAGTACACAGGTGTAGTGTACAGGTGTAGTGTACAGGTGTAGTATACAGGAGTAGTGTACAGGTGTAGTGTACAGGTGTAGTACACAGGTGTAGTGTACAGGTGTAGTATACAGGTGTAGTGTACAGGTGTTTGTTAGCCAGGGGCTCTCTCAGGAGTGGAGTCTCTTCAACTCTGTCCTCCATCAACAACAGGAGTACAGTCTTTACAATCTGTTACAATGAGTATCAAGACCTTGAGGATGAAGATGAACATGAGGCCTCTGATCTAAATGATGGCTATAGAAGAATAGAAGGGTTGCTGCTACTGTTGATAACATGGAACCACTCTGATAAAGACTCAGAGCCAGGCTCTGATTTGACATCAAGGGACATGGTCCTGCTGGGGGTGGTCCTGATAGGGTGGTACTGATAGGGTGGTCCTGATATGGTGGTCCTGATAGGGTGGTACTGATAGGGTGGTACTGATAGGGTGGTCCTGATAGGGTGGTACTGATATGGTGGTCCTGATAGGGTGGTACTGATAGGGTGGTCCTGATAGGGTGGTCCTGATAGGGTGGTCCTGATATGGTGGTCCTGATAGGGTGGTCCTGATAGGGTGGTCCTGATAGGGTGGTCCTGATATGGTGGTCCTGATAGGGTGGTACTGATAGGGTGGTCCTGATAGGGTGGTCCTGATAGGGTGGTCCTGATAGGGTGGTCCTGATAGGGTGGTCCTGATATGGTGGTCCTGATAGGGTGGTCCTGATAGGGTGGTCCTGATGGGGGTGGTCCTGATGGATGTGATCCTGGTGGGGGTGGTCCTGATTAGGGTGGTCCTGATATGGTGGTCCTGATATGGTGGTCCTGATGGGGGTGGTCCTGATGGATGTGATCCTGGTGGGGGTGGTCCTGATTAGGGGGTTCTGTTGAGGGTGGTTCTGGTGGATGTGGTCCTGGTGAGGGTGGTCCTGGTGAGGGTGGTCCTGATAGGGTGGTCCTGATAGGGTGGTACTGATAGGGTGGTACTGATAGGGTGGTCCTGATGGGGGTGGTACTGATAGGGTGGTACTGATAGGGTGGTACTGATATGGTTGTCCTGATAGGGTGGTCCTGATAGGGTGGTCCTGATGGGGGTGGTCCTGATAGGGTGGTCCTGATATGGTGGTCCTGATAGGGTGGTCCTGATAGGGTGGTACTGATAGGGTGGTACTGATAGGGTGGTACTGATATGGTTGTCCTGATAGGGTGGTCCTGATGGGGGTGGTCCTGATAGGGTGGTCCTGATGGGGGTGGTACTGATAGGGTGGTCCTGATAGGGTGGTCCTGATATGGTGGTCCTGATAGGGTGGTCCTGATAGGGTGGTCCTGATAGGGTGGTCCTGATAGGGTGGTACTGATATGGTGGTCCTGATAGGGTGGTCCTGATGGGGGTGGTCCTGATAGGGTGGTCCTGATAGGGTGGTCCTGATAGGGTGGTACTGATAGGGTGGTCCTGATGGGGGTGGTCCTGATAGGGTGGTCCTGATAGGGTGGTACTGATATGGTGGTCCTGATAGGGTGGTCCTGATGGGGGTGGTCCTGATAGGGTGGTCCTGATAGGGTGGTCCTGATAGGGTGGTCCTGATAGGGTGGTACTGATAGGGTGGTCCTGATAGGGTGGTACTGATATGGTGGTCCTGATAGGGTGGTCCTGATATGGTGGTACTGATAAGGTGGTACTGATAAGGTGGTACTGATAGGGTGGTACTGATAGGGTGGTCCTGATAGGGTGGTCCTGATAGGGTGGTCCTGATATGGTGGTACTGATAAGGTGGTACTGATAAGGTGGTACTGATAGGGTGGTACTGATAGGGTGGTACTGATATGGTGGTCCTGATAGGGTGGTACTGATAAGGTGGTACTGATAGGGTGGTACTGATAGGGTGGTCCTGATAGGGTGGTCCTGATAGGGTGGTCCTGATATGGTGGTCCTGATAGGGTGGTCCTGATAGGGTGGTCCTGATAGGGTGGTCCTGATATGGTGGTCCTGATAGGGTGGTCCTGATAGGGTGGTCCTGATATGGTGGTCCTGATAGGGTGGTCCTGATAGGGTGGTCCTGATGGGGGTGGTCCTGATGGATGTGATCCTGGTGGGGGTGGTCCTGATTAGGGTGGTCCTGATATGGTGGTCCTGATATGGTGGTCCTGATGGGGGTGGTCCTGATGGATGTGATCCTGGTGGGGGTGGTCCTGATTAGGGGGTTCTGTTGAGGGTGGTTCTGGTGGATGTGGTCCTGGTGAGGGTGGTCCTGGTGAGGGTGGTCCTGATAGGGTGGTCCTGATAGGGTGGTACTGATAGGGTGGTACTGATAGGGTGGTACTGATATGGTGGTCCTGATAGGGTGGTACTGATAAGGTGGTACTGATAGGGTGGTACTGATAGGGTGGTACTGATAGGGTGGTACTGATATGGTGGTCCTGATGGGGGTGGTCCTGATAGGGTGGTACTGATAGGGTGGTACTGATAGGGTGGTACTGATAGGGTGGTACTGATATGGTGGTCCTGATAGGGGTGGTCCTGATAGGGTGGTACTGATAGGGTGGTACTGATAGGGTGGTACTGATAGGGTGGTACTGATATGGTGGTCCTGATGGGGGTGGTCCTGATAGGGTGGTACTGATAGGGTGGTCCTGATAGGGTGGTACTGATATGGTGGTCCTGATAGGGTGGTCCTGATAGGGTGGTCCTGATATGGTGGTCCTGATAGGGTGGTTCTGATAGGGTGGTACTGATAGGGTGGTCCTGATAGGGTGGTCCTGATATGGTGGTCCTGATAGGGTGGTACTGATAGGGTGGTACTGATAAGGTGGTACTGATAGGGTGGTTCTGATAGGGTGGTACTGATAGGGTGGTCCTGATAGGGTGGTCCTGATAGGGTGGTCCTGATATGGTGGTCCTGATAGGGTGGTTCTGATAGGGTGGTACTGATAGGGTGGTCCTGATAGGGTGGTCCTGATATGGTGGTCCTGATAGGGTGGTACTGATAGGGTGGTACTGATAAGGTGGTACTGATGGGGTGGTCCTGATAGGGTGGTCCTGATAGGGTGGTACTGATAGGGTGGTCCTGATAGGGTGGTACTGATAGGGTGGTACTGATATGGTGGTCCTGATATGGTGGTCCTGATAGGGTGGTCCTGATAGGGTGGTCCTGATAGGGTGGTCCTGATGGGGGTGGTCCTGATATGGTGGTCCTGATAGGGTGGTCCTGATAGGGTGGTACTGATAGGGTGGTCCTGATGGGGGTGGTCCTGATAGGGTGGTACTGATATGGTGGTCCTGATAGGGTGGTCCTGATGGGGGTGGTCCTGATAGGGTGGTCCTGATAGGGTGGTACTGATATGGTGGTCCTGATAGGGTGGTCCTGATGGGGGTGGTCCTGAAGGGGGTGGTCCTGATGGATGTGATCCTGGTGGGGGTGGTCCTGATTAGGGGGTTCTGTTGAGGGTGGTTCTGGTGGATGTGGTCCTGGTGAGGGTGGTCCTGGTGAGGGTGGTCCTGGTGGGGGTGGTCCTGATGAGGGTGGTCCTGGTGAGGGTGGTCCTAGTGGGGGTGGTTCTGGTGGGGGTGGTCCTGATGAGGGTGGTCCTGGTGAGGGTGGTCCTGGTGGGGGTGGTCCTGGTGAGGGTGGTCCTGGTGAGGGTGGTCCTGATAGGGTGGTCTGATAGGGTGTTCCTGGTGAGGGTGGTCCTGGTGAGGGTGGTCCTGATAGGGTGGTCCTGTTAGGGGTGGTTCTGGTGAGGGTGGTCGTGGTGGCTGTGGTTCTGGTGAGGGTGGTCCTGATAGGATGGTCCTGATGGGGGTGGTCCTGAAGGGTGTGGTCCTGATGGATGTGATCCTGGTGGGGGTGGTTCTGGTGGATGTGGTCCTGGTGAGGGTGGTCCTGGTGAGGGTGGTCCTGGTGAGGGTGGTCCTGGTGGATGTGGTCCTGGTGAGGGTGGTCCTGGTGAGGGTGGTCCTGGTGAGGGTGGTCCTGGTGAGGGTGATCCTGATAGGGGTGGTCCTGGTAGGGGTGGTCCTGGTGAGGGTGGTTGTGATGGGGGTGGTCCTGGTAGGGTGGTCCTGATAGGGTGATTCTGGTGAGGGTGGTCCTGGTGAGGGTGGTTCTGATAGGGTGGTTCTGGTGAGGGTGGTCCTGATAGGGTGGTTCTGGTGAGGGTGGTCCTGATAGGGTGGTTCTGGTGAGGGTGGTCCTGGTAGGGTGGTCCTGATAGGGTGGTTCTGGTGAGGGTGGTCCTGATAGGGTGGTTCTGGTGAGGGTGGTCCTGATAGGGTGGTTCTGGTGAGGGTGGTCCTGGTAGGGTGGTCCTGATAGGGTGGTTCTGGTGAGGGTGGTCCTGGTGAGGGTGGTCCTGGTGGCTGTGGTTCTGGTGAGGGTGGTCCTGGTGAGGGTGGTCCTGGTGAGGGTGGTCCTGGTAGGGTGGTCCTGATAGGGTGGTCCTGGTGAGGGTGGTCCTGGTAGGGTGGTCCTGATAGGGTGGTTCTGGTGAGGGTGGTCCTGGTAAGGTGGTCCTGATAGGGTGGTTCTTGTAAGGTGGTCCTGATAGGGTGGTTCTGGTAAGGTGGTCCTGATAGGGTGGTTCTGGTAAGGTGGTCCTGATAGGGTGGTTCTGGTAAGGTGGTCCTGATAGGGTGGTTCTGGTAGGGTGGTTCTGGTAAGGTGGTCCTGATAGGGTGGTTCTGGTGAGGTGGTCCTGATAGGGTGGTTCTGGTAAGGTGGTCCTGGTGAGGGTGGTCCTGGTGAGGGTGGTCCTGGTGAGGGTGGTCCTGATAGGGGTGGTCCTGGTGAGGGTGGTTCTGGTGAGGGTGGTCCTGGTGAGTGTGGTCCTGGTGAGGGTGGCGGTCTGCCCAGAGGCAGTTAGTGTCAGTGTCATCTCCACTCCACACTTGAGTAAAACATCTAACCTGACGACTAGATGGTGAACCCAGGTGCTAGAAAACACCAGGAATGATGGACAATATAGTGTGTGTGTGTGTGTGTTTATGTGTGTGTGCATGAGTACATCCATATGTGTGTGTGTGTGTGTGTGTGTGTGTGTGTGTGTGTGTGTGTGTGCATGAGTACATCCATATGTGTGTGTGTACGTCCACGCGTTTGTGTGTGTGTGTGTGTGTGTGTGTGTGTGTGTGTGTACGTCCACGCGTCTGTGTGTGTGTGTGTGTGTGTGTGTGTGTGTTAGAATATATTTGGATTGATTGACATCCAGGTCAGTGTAAGAGCATTAACCTTCCCAGGTGGGTTAAATTAATCCAATGTTCTGTTCTATTCCTATGTGGACTCAATGACACAGCGCTGTTTCACTGTCCTGTATCATATAGAGACTAGAGAAAGAACACAGCCCTGTCTCACTGTCCTGTATCATATAGAGACTAGCGACAGAACACAGCCCTGTCTCACTGTCCTGTAACATATAGAGACTAGAGAGACAGAACACAGCCCTGTCTCACTGTCCTGTAACATATAGAGACTAGAGAGACAGAACACAGCACTGTCTCACTGTCCTGTATCATATAGAGACTAGCGAGACAGAACACAGCACTGTCTCACTGTCCTGTAACATATAGAGACTAGAGAGACAGAACACAGCACTGTCTCACTGTCCTGTATCATATAGAGACTAGAGACAGAACACAGCACTGTCTCATTGTCCTGTATCATATAGAGACTAGAGACAGAACACAGCGCTGTCTCACTGTCCTGTCTCATATAGAGACTAGAGACAGAACACAGCGCTGTCTCACTGTCCTGTATCATATAGAGACTAGAGACAGAACACAGCGCTGTCTCACTGTCCTGTATCATATAGAGACTAGAGACAGAACACAGCACTGTAACACTGTCCTGTATCATATAGAGACTAGAGAGACAGAACACAGTGCTGTCTCACTGTCCTGTATCATATAGAGACTAGAGACAGAACACAGCACTGTCTCACTGTCCTGTATCATATAGAGACTAGAGACAGAACACAGCACTGTCTCACTGTCCTGTATCATATAGAGACTAGAGACAGAACACAGCACTGTCTCACTGTCCTGTATCATATAGAGACTAGAGACAGAACACAGCACTGTCTCACTGTCCTGTATTATACAGAGACTAGAGAGACAGAACACAGCACTGTCTCACTGTCCTGTAACATATAGAGACTAGAGAGACAGAACACAGCACTGTCTCACTGTCCTGCATCATATAGAGACTAGAGACAGAACACAGCGCTGTCTCACTGTCCTGTATCATATAGAGACTAGAGACAGAACACAGTGCTGTCTCACTGTCCTGTATTATACAGAGACTAGAGAGACAGAACACAGCACTGTCTCACTGTCCTGTAACATATAGAGACTAGAGAGACAGAACACAGCACTGTCTCACTGTCCTGTAACATATAGAGACTAGAGAGACAGAACACAGCGCTGTCTCACTGTCCTGTATCATATAGAGACTAGAGAGACAGAACACAGCGCTGTCTCACTGTCCTGTATCATTTAGAGACTAGAGAGACAGAACACAGCGCTGTCTCACTGTCCTGTATCATATAGAGACTAGAGAGTGAACACAGCACTGTCTCACTGTCCTGTAACATATAGAGACTAGAGACAGAACACAGCACTGTCTCACTGTCCTGTATCATATAGAGACTAGAGACAGAACACAGCGCTGTCTCACTGTCCTGTATCATATAGAGACTAGCGAGACAGAACACAGCACTGTCTCACTGTCCTGTATCATATAGAGACTAGAGAGACAGAACACAGCACTGTCTCACTGTCCTGTATCATATAGAGACTAGAGAGACAGAACATAGCGCTGTCTCACTGTCCTGTATCATATAGAGACTAGAGAGACAGAACACAGCACTGTCTCACTGTCCTGTATCATATAGAGACTAGAGAGACAGAACATAGCGCTGTCTCACTGTCCTGTATCATATAGAGACTAGAGAGACAGAACACAGCGCTGTCTCACTGTCCTGTATCATATAGAGACTAGAGACAGAACACAGCGCTGTCTCACTGTCCTGTATCATATAGAGACTAGAGAGACAGAACACAGCGCTGTCTCACTGTCCTGTATCATATAGAGACTAGAGAGACAGAACATAGCGCTGTCTCACTGTCCTGTATCATATAGAGACTAGAGAGACAGAACACAGCGCTGTCTCACTGTCCTGTATCATATAGAGACTAGTGACAGAACACAGCACTGTCTCACTGTCCTGTAACATATAGAGACTAGAGACAGAACACAGCACTGTCTCACTGTCCTGTATCATATAGAGACTAGTGACAGAACACAGCACTGTCTCACTGTCCTGTATCATATAGAGACTAGAGACAGAACACAGCGCTGTCTCACTGTCCTGTATCATATAGAGACTAGAGACAGAACACAGCGCTGTCTCACTGTCCTGTATCATATAGAGACTAGAGACAGAACACAGCACTGTCTCACTGTCCTGTATCATATAGAGACTAGAGACAGAACACAGCACTGTCTCACTGTCCTGTATCATATAGAGACTAGAGACAGAACACAGCGCTGTCTCACTGTCCTGTATCATATAGAGACTAGAGACAGAACACAGCGCTGTCTCACTGTCCTGTATCATATAGAGACTAGAGAGACAGAACACAGCGCTGTCTCACTGTCCTGTAACATATAGAGACTAGAGAGACAGAACACAGCACTGTCTCACTGTCCTGTATCATATAGAGACTAGAGAGACAGAACACAGCACTGTCTCACTGTCCTGTATCATATAGAGACTAGAGAGACAGAACACAGCACTGTCTCACTGTCCTGTATCATATAGAGACTAGAGACAGAACACAGCACTGTCTCACTGTCCTGTAACATATAGAGACTAGAGACAGAACACAGCCCTGTCTCACTGTCCTGTAACATATAGAGACTAGAGAGACAGAACACAGCCCTGTCTCACTGTCCTGTATCATATAGAGACTAGAGAGACAGAACACAGCACTGTTTCACTGTCCTGTAACATATAGAGACTAGAGACAGAACACAGCGCTGTCTCACTGTCCTGTATCATATAGAGACTAGAGACAGAACACAGCGCTGTCTCACTGTCCTGTATCATATAGAGACTAGAGAGACAGAACACAGCACTGTATCACTGTCCTGTATCATATAGAGACTAGAGAGACAGAACACAGCACTGTATCACTGTCCTGTATCATATAGAGACTAGAGACAGAACACAGCACTGTCTCACTGTCCTGCTTCTTATAGAGACTAGAGACAGAACACAGCACTGTCTCACTGTCCTGTAACATATAGAGACTAGAGAGACAGAACACAGTGCTGTCTCACTGTCCTGTATCATATAGAGACTAGAGACAGAACACAGCACTGTCTCACTGTCCTGTAACATATAGAGACTAGTGACAGAACACAGCACTGTCTCACTGTCCTGTAACATATAGAGACTAGAGAGACAGAACACAGCACTGTCTCACTGTCCTGTATCATATAGAGACTAGAGACAGAACACAGCACTGTCTCACTGTCCTGTATCATATAGAGACTAGAGACAGAACACAGCGCTGTCTCACTGTCCTGTATCATATAGAGACTAGAGACAGAACACAGTGCTGTCTCACTGTCCTGTATCATATAGAGACTAGAGACAGAACACAGCACTGTCTCACTGTCCTGTAACATATAGAGACTAGAGACAGAACACAGCACTGTCTCACTGTCCTGTATCATATAGAGACTAGAGACAGAACACAGTGCTGTCTCACTGTCCTGTATCATATAGAGACTAGCGACAGAACACAGCGCTGTCTCACTGTCCTGTATCATATAGAGACTAGAGACAGAACACAGCACTGTCTCACTGTCCTGTATCATATAGAGACTAGAGACAGAACACAGCGCTGTCTCACTGTCCTGTATCATATAGAGACTAGAGACAGAACACAGCGCTGTCTCACTGTCCTGTATCATATAGAGACTAGAGAGACAGAACACAGCGCTGTCTCACTGTCCTGTAACATATAGAGACTAGAGAGACAGAACACAGCACTGTCTCACTGTCCTGTATCATATAGAGACTAGAGAGACAGAACACAGCACTGTCTCACTGTCCTGTATCATATAGAGACTAGAGAGACAGAACACAGCACTGTCTCACTGTCCTGTATCATATAGAGACTAGAGACAGAACACAGCACTGTCTCACTGTCCTGTAACATATAGAGACTAGAGACAGAACACAGCCCTGTCTCACTGTCCTGTAACATATAGAGACTAGAGAGACAGAACACAGCCCTGTCTCACTGTCCTGTATCATATAGAGACTAGAGAGACAGAACACAGCACTGTTTCACTGTCCTGTAACATATAGAGACTAGTGACAGAACACAGCACTGTCTCACTGTCCTGTAACATATAGAGACTAGAGAGACAGAACACAGCACTGTCTCACTGTCCTGTATCATATAGAGACTAGAGACAGAACACAGCACTGTCTCATTGTCCTGTATCATATAGAGACTAGAGAGACAGAACACAGCCCTGTCTCACTGTCCTGTAACATATAGAGACTAGAGACAGAACACAGCACTGTCTCACTGTCCTGTATCATATAGAGACTAGAGACAGAACACAGCGCTGTCTCACTGTCCTGTATCATATAGAGACTAGAGACAGAACACAGCCCTGTCTCACTGTCCTGTAACATATAGAGACTAGAGAGACAGAACACAGCCCTGTCTCACTGTCCTGTATCATATAGAGACTAGAGAGACAGAACACAGCACTGTTTCACTGTCCTGTAACATATAGAGACTAGTGACAGAACACAGCACTGTCTCACTGTCCTGTATCATATAGAGACTAGAGACAGAACACAGCACTGTCTCACTGTCCTGTATCATATAGAGACTAGAGAGACAGAACACAGCACTGTCTCACTGTCCTGTCTCATATAGAGACTAGAGACAGAACACAGCACTGTCTCACTGTCCTGTATCATATAGAGACTAGAGACAGAACACAGCACTGTCTCACTGTCCTGTATCATATAGAGACTAGAGACAGAACACAGCGCTGTCTCACTGTCCTGTATCATATAGAGACTAGAGACAGAACACAGTGCTGTCTCACTGTCCTGTATCATATAGAGACTAGAGACAGAACACAGCACTGTCTCACTGTCCTGTAACATATAGAGACTAGAGACAGAACACAGCACTGTCTCACTGTCCTGTATCATATAGAGACTAGAGACAGAACACAGTGCTGTCTCACTGTCCTGTATCATATAGAGACTAGCGACAGAACACAGCGCTGTCTCACTGTCCTGTATCATATAGAGACTAGAGACAGAACACAGCGCTGTCTCACTGTCCTGTATCATATAGAGACTAGAGACAGAACACAGCGCTGACTCACTGTCCTGTATCATATAGAGACTAGAGACAGAACACAGCGCTGTCTCACTGTCCTGTATCATATAGAGACTAGAGAGACAGAACAGAAGCACACTAATATTGCACCCTATTACCTATATGGTGCACTACATTGGACCAGGGTTTATATCTAGGGTGCAGTGGAGGCTGCTGATTAAGGTGCCTCCAGCCTCCTGTGGTAGGGAACAGGGTTGCCATTCAGGATGCAGATAAAGAGACAGAACAAACCTCCATCTGATGGTTATCGATTACTGGTACATCTGGTAGTAACCTCAGTCAACCATAGAGGGCAGTAGTGATCTGTCATTTAGAGCTGGAATGAACTGTGGATCTCTCACTGAGAATGAACAGGCCAAACGTCAGTTACACATACTGCTCTCTCACTGCCTGCTGCTCTGTTAGGAGGGTTTGTTGAATGTCATTACATGAATGAAAATAGATCCTAGCCTTATCTTGAACTGTGAAGTTAATCTTACCATCCTGAAGGAGGAGACAGTACAGGTGTATCAAAACTGGGACCGAGAGACTGAGAAACAGCTGCAATCTCCAGGCCGTCAGACTGTTTTTCACCACTAGCCGGCCTCCACCCAGTAACCTGCCCTGAACTCAGACACTGTTACTATCCTGCTACCACCCAGTAACCTGCCCTGAACTCAGACACTGTTACTATCCTGCTACCACCCAGTAACCTGCCCTGAACTCAGACACTGTTACTATCCTGCTACCACCCTGTAACCTGCCCTGAACTCAGACACTGTTACTATCCTGCCTCCACCCAGTAACCTGCCCTGAACTCAGACACTGTTACTATCCTGCTACCACCCAGTAACCTGCCCTGAACTCAGACACTGTTACTATCCTGCCTCCACCCGGTACTCTACCCTGCACCTTAGAGACTGATGTCCTATGTACAGTACATAGTCATTGAACACTGGCCACTTCAATCATGTTTACAAATTGTTTCAACAACTTTATACACTATATATAAAAGTATGTGGACACCCCTTCAAATTAGTGGATTCGGCTATTTCAGCCACACAGGTATGTAAAATGGAGCACACAGCCATGCGATCTCCATAGACAAACATAAGCAGTAGAATGGTCCGTACTGAAGAGCTAAGTGACTTTCAACGTGGCACCTTTCCAAAAAGTCAGTTTGTAAAATTCCTGCTCTGCTGGAACTGTCCACTGTAACAGTGCTGTTATTGGGAAGTGGAAACGTCATCCCCTCTGGATCCTTCAGCTGGTCTGTTCTCATCCCCTCTGGATCCTTCACCTGGTCCGTCCTCAACCCCTCTGGATCCCTCATCTGGTCCGTTCTCATCCCCTCTGGATCCTTCACCTGGTCTGTTCTCATCCCCTCTGGATCCTTCACCTGGTTCGCTCTCATCCCCTCTGGATCCCTCATCTGGTCCGTTCTCATCCCCTCTGGATCTTTCACCTGGTCCGTTCTCATCCCTTCTGGATCCTTCACCTGGTCTGTTCTCATCCCCTCTGGATCCTTCACCTGGTCTGTTCTCATCCCCTCTGGATCCCTCATCTGGTCTGTTCTCATCCCCTCTGGATCCCTCATCTAGTCCGTTCTCATCCCCTCTGGATCCTTCATCTAGTCCGTTCTCATCTCCTCTGGATCCTTCATCTAGCCTGTTCTCATCCCCTCTGGATCCTCAATCTCACATCCATTCCATTTCCTCAATTTCCTTCTCTTCTCTTCTCTTCTCTTCTCTTCTCTTCTCTTCTCTTCTCTTCTCTTCTCTTCTCTTCTCTTCTCTTCTCTTCTCTTCTCTTCTCTTCTCCTCTCCTCTCCTCTCCTCTCCTCTCCTCTCCTCTCCTCTCCTCTCCTCTCCTCTCCTCTCCTCTCCTCTCTTCTCTTCTCTTCTCTTCTCTTCTCTTCTCTTCTCTTCTCTTCTCTTCTCCTCTCCTCTCTTCTCTTCTCTTCTCTTCTCCTCTCCTCTCCTCTCCTCTCCTCTCCTCTCCTCTCCTCTCCTCTCCTCTCCTCTCTTCTCTTCTCTTCTCTTCTCTTCTCTTCTCTTCTCTTCTCTCCTCTCCTCTCCTCTCCTCTCCTCTCCTCTCCTCTCCTCTCTCTCTCTCTCTGCTCTCCTCTGCTCTCTCTCTCTCTCTCTCTCTGCTCCTCTCCTCTCTCTCTCTCTCTCTCTCTCTCTCTCTCTCTCTCTGCTCTCCTCTCCTCTCCTCTGCTCTCTCTCTCTCTCTTTCTCTCTCTTTTTCTCTCCCCCCCCTCTCTCTCTCCTCTCTGCTGCTGTCCTCCCCTCTCCTCTCTCTCTAGAGTCCGAGGTCTCTGTGTGTGCAGTGGACTGAGACAGAATGTGAAATCAAATTAAATTGTATTTGTCACTTGCTTTGTAAACAACAGGTGTAGACGAACAGTGAAATACTAACTTCCGGCCCTTCCCAACAACGCAGAGAGACAAATAGAGAATGAATTACACAAGGAATTAATACACAATGAGTAATGACAACTTGATACACGGGGGACCAGTACCTAGTCAATGATAACTTGGTTATATACACGGGTTACCAGTACTGAGTCAATGATAACTTGGCTATATACACAGGGTATCAGTACTGAGTCAATGATAACTTGGTTATATACACAGGGTATCAGTACTGAGTCAATGATAACTTGGTTATATACACAGGGTACCAGTACTGAGTCAATAATAACTTGGCTATATACACGGGGTACCAGTACTGAGTCAATAATAACTATATATACACGGGGTACCAGTACTGAGTCAATGATAACTTGGTTATATACACAGAGTACCAGTACTGAGTCAATGATAACTTGGTTATATACACAGGGTACCAGTACTGAGTTAATGATAACTTGGTTATATACACAGAGTACCAGTACTGAGTCAATGATAACTTGGTTATATACACAGAGTACCAGTACTGAGTCAATGATAACTTGGTTATATACACAGAGTACCAGTACTGAGTCAATGATAACTTGGTTATATACACAGAGTACCAGTACTGAGTTAATGATAACTTGGTTATATATATGGGGTACCAGTACTGAGTCAATGATAACTTGGTTATATACACAGAGTACCAGTACTGAGTTGATGATAACTTGGTTATATACACGGGGTACCAGTACTGAGTCAATGATAACTTGGTTATATACACAGGGTACCAGTACTGAGTCAATGATAACTTGGTTATATACACAGGGTACCAGTACTGAGTCAATAATAACATGGCTTTATACACGGGGTACCAGTACTGAGTCAATGATAACTTGGCTATATACACGGGGTACCAGTACTGAGTCAATGATAACTTGGTTATATACACAGGGTACCAGTACTGAGTCAATAATAACATGGCTTTATACACGGGGTACCAGTACTGAGTCAATGATAACTTGGCTATATACACGGGGTACCAGTACTGAGTCAATGATAACTTGGTTATATACACAGGGTACCAGTACTGAGTCAATAATAACATGGCTTTATACACGGGGTACCAGTACTGAGTCAATGATAACTTGGCTATATACACGGGGTACCAGTACTGAGTCAATGATAACTTGGTTATATACACAGGGTACCAGTACTGAGTTAATGATAACTTGGTTATATACACAGGGTATCAGTACTGAGTCAATGATAACTTGGTTATATACACAGGGTACCAGTACTGAGTTAATGATAACTTGGTTATATACACAGAGTACCAGTACTGAGTCAATGATAACTTGGTTATATACACAGAGTACCAGTACTGAGTCAATGATAACTTGGTTATATACACAGGGTACCAGTACTGAGTCAATGATAACTTGGTTATATACACAGAGTACCAGTACTGAGTCAATGATAACTTGGTTATATACACAGGGTACCAGTACTGAGTTAATGATAACTTGGTTATATACACAGAGTACCAGTACTGAGTCAATGATAACTTGGTTATATACACAGAGTACCAGTACTGAGTCAATGATAACTTGGTTATTTACATGGGGTATCAGTACTGAGTTAATGATAACTTGGTTATATATATGGGGTACCAGTACTGAGCCAATGATAACTTGGTTATATACACAGGGTACCAGTACTGAGTCAATGATAACTTGGTTATATACACAGAGTACCAGTACAGAGTCAATGATAACTTGGTTATATACACAGAGTACCAGTACAGAGTCAATGATAACTTGGTTATATACACAGAGTACCAGTACAGAGTCAATGATAACTTGGTTATATACACAGAGTACCAGTACAGAGTCAATGATAACTTGGTTATATACACAGAGTACCAGTACCTAGTCAATGATAACTTGGTTATTTACATGGGGTATCAGTACTGAGTCAATGATAACTAGGTTATATACACAGAGTACCAGTACTGAGTCAATGATAACTTGGTTATATACACAGGGTACCAGTACTGAGTCAATGATAACTTGGTTATTTACATGGGGTATCAGTACTGAGTCAATGATAACTTGGCTATATACACGGGGTACCAGTACTGAGTCAATGATAACTTGACTATATACATGGGTTACCAGTACTGAGTCAATGATAACTTGGCTATATACACAGGGTATCAGTACCAAGCCGATGTGCAGGGGTACGAGGTAATTGAGGTAGATATGTACATACTGTATAGGAATGAAGTGACTAGACAACAGATAGACAATAAACAGTAGCAGCAGCCTGTGTGATGAGTCTAGATAGGGTCAGTACAGATAGTCCTGGTATCTATTGGTTAATTATTTAACTAACTATTTAGCAGTCTTATGGCTTGGGGGTAGAAGCTGTTCAGGGTCCTGTTGGTTCCAGACTTGGAGCATCGGTACCACTTGCCCTATGACAGCAGAGAGAACAGTGTATGCCCTATGACAGCAGAGAGAACAGTGTATGCCCTATGACAGCAGAGAGAACAGTGTATGCCCTATGACAGCAGAGAGAACAGTGTATGCCCTATGACAGCAGAGAGAACAGTGTATGCCCTATGACAGCAGAGAGAACAGTGTATGCCTTATGACAGCAGAGAGAACAGTTTATGCCCTATGACAGCAGAGAGAACAGTGTATGCCCTATGACAGCAGAGAGAACAGTGTATGCCCTATGACAGCAGAGAGAACAGTGTATGCCCTATGACAGCAGAGAGAACTGTGTATGCCCTATGACAGCAGAGAGAACAGTGTATGCCCTATGACAGCAGAGAGAACAGTGTATGCCCTATGACAGCAGAGAGAACAGTGTATGCCCTATGGCAGCAGAGAGAACAGTGTATGACTTGGGTGGCTGGAGTCTTAGAACATGTGTAGGGCCTTGATGGTATGCGAGCTCAGCCCCAGTGATGTACTGGGCCGTACACACTACCCTCTATAGCATCTATAGCACCTGGTATAGAGGTCCTGGATGGCAGCGAGCTCAGCCCCAGTGATGTACTGGGCTGTACACACTACCCTCTATAGCATCTATAGCACCTGGTACGGCAAGCAGGTGATGCAGCCTGTTAAGATGCTCTCAATGGTGCAGCTGTAGAACTTTTTGAGAATCTGAGCGCTCTACCCTTGGCTTCTTTCTGGTTGGGATATGTACGTACATCACTGTGGGGACGACGTCGTTGATGCACTTATACATGAAGCTGGTGACTGATAAAACTCCTCTATGTTATTGGATGAATCGCAGAACATAGTCCAATATGTGCTAGTGAAACAGTCTTGTTGCTTAGCATCCGCTTCATCGGACCACTTCCTGTTTGAGTTTTTGCTTTGTCAGCAGGAATCAAGAGGATAACGTTATAGTCAGATTAGTTTAAGGGAGGGCGAGGGAGAGCCTTGCATTGCATTTCTGTGTGTGGAGTGAAGGTGATGCAGGATTTTATTCACCTCTCGTTGTACAGGTGACATGCTGGTCAAAACAAGGGTCAAATGGATTTCAGTTTCGCTGCAGTAAAATCTCCGGCCACAAGGGGCGCCACCTCTGTGGGTGTGCATTATTTCCTTATGCTCCTATACAGCTTGTTTAGTGTGGTCTCAGTGCCAGCATCGGTTTGTGGTGGTAAATAGACAGCTATGAAAAATACAGATGACTTCTCTTGGTAAAGCGTATCATGAGTTTATTTTATAACTCAGGCGATTATAAACTTAAGATGTCCTTAACATTAGAGATTGGGCACCAGCTGTTTGTTAACAAATAGACCCCCCCCCCCCTCCCCTCTCATCTTACCCGAGGCTGCCAACTGGTCTTGACAATACATGGAAAATCAAGCTAGAAGTATATTATGCATGTCCTTCTTCAGCCACGACCGTGAAGCATAGAATATTCCGTTAGCCAATAGAACGGAGGGTAGAGGTGTTTTATTTACCCGCCAACATAGAATATTCCGTTAGCCAATAGAACGGAGGGTATAGGCGGTTTATTTACCCGACAACATAGAATATTCCGTTAGCCAATAGAACGGAGGGTATATGTGTTTGATTTACCCGCCAACATAGAATATTCCGTTAGCCAATAGAACGGAGGGTATAAGCGGTTTATTTACCCGACAACATAGAATATTCCGTTAGCCAATAGAACGGAGGGTATAGGTGTTTGATTTACCCGACAACATAGAATATTACGTTAGCCAATAGAACGGAGGGTATAGGTGTTTGATTTACCCGACAACATAGAATATTCCGTTAGCCAATAGAACGGAGGGTATAGGTGTTTGATTTACCCGACAACATAGAATATTCCGTTAGCCAATAGAACGGAGGGTATAGGTGTTTGATTTACCCGACAACATAGAATATTCCGTTAGCCAATAGAACGGAGGGTATAGGTGCTTGATTTACCCGACAACATAGAATATTACGTTAGCCAATAGAACGGAGGGTATAGGTGCTTGATTTACCCGACAACAAAGTCTCGTCAGGATGACGACTCTTCTTGTGCCATCACACACACACACACACACACACACACACACACACACACACACACACACACACACACACACACACACACACACACACACACACACACACACACACACACACACACACACACACACACAAAGCACAAAGCACAATAATCTTGACGTTTAAATAAAATACCTCTCCTCCTCATTGATGATTCATGACTGGGACAATGACGAGGCCCATAAATGACAAGAACCTGGAGAATCAGTTTCACACTGTGAAACTATCCAACTCTAATGTAAACAGGAAATTACAGCGTTTTTTGAGGACAGTGGATATGAATGGGTGAAAGTGCTTCTTTATGGTTAAAAACAACAAGTTTCAGCTTTTAGTTTGTACAACTTCAAATACAGGGAACACAATATAGGAGGACTGATTCAGTAGAACAGGGAATGTGCAACACAGTCTTACTTCTTAAACAGGAAATTACAGCGTTTTTTGAGGACAGTGGATATGAATGGGTGAAAGTGCTTCTTTATGGTTAAAAACAACAAGTTTCAGCTTTTAGTTTGTACAACTTCAAATACAGGGAACACAATATAGGAGGACTGATTCAGTAGAACAGGGAATGTGCAACACAGTCTTACTTCTTAAACCCTTAATATAGGAGGACTGATTCAGTAGAACAGGGAATGTGTAACACAGTCCTACTTCTTAAACCCTTAATATAGGAGGACTGATTCAGTAGAACAGGGAATGTGTAACACAGTGCTACTTCTTAAACCCTTAATATAGGAGGACTAATTCAGTAGAACAGGGAATGTGTAACAGTCCTACTTCTTAAACCCTTAATATAGGAGGACTGATTCAGTAGAACAGGGAATGTGTAACACAGTGCTACTTCTTAAACCCTTAATATAGGAGGACTGATTCAGTAGAACAGGGAATGTGTAACACAGTCCTACTTCTTAAACCCTTAATATAGGAGGACTGATTCAGTAGAACAGGGAATGTGTAACAGTCTCACTTCTTAAACCCTTAATATAGGAGGACTGATTCAGTAGAACAGGGAATGTGTAACAGTCTCACTTCTTAAACTCTTAATATAGGAGGACTGATTCAGTAGAACAGGGAATGTGTAACAGTCCTACTTCTTAAACCCTTAATATAGGAGGACTGATTCAGTAGAACAGGGAATGTGTTACAGTCTCACTTCTTAAACCCTTAATATAGGAGGACTGATTCAGTAGAACAGGGAATGTGTAACAGTCCTACTTCTTAAACCCTTAATATAGGAGGACTGATTCAGTAGAACAGGGAATGTGTAACACAGTCCTCCTTCTTAAACCCTTAATATAGGAGGACTGATTCAGTAGAACAGGGAATGTGTAACACAGTCCAACTTCTTAAACCCTTAATATAGGAGGACTGATTCAGTAGAACAGGGAATGTGTAACACAGTCCTACTTCTTAAACCCTTAATGTAGGAGGACTGATTCAGTAGAACAGGGAATGTGTAACAGTCTCACTTCTTAAACCCTTAATATAGGAGGACTGATTCAGTAGAACAGGGAATGTGTAACACAGTCCTCCTTCTTAAACCCTTAATATAGGAGGACTGATTCAGTAGAACAGGGAATGTGTAACACAGTCCTACTTCTTAAACCCTTAATATAGGAGGACTGATTCAGTAGAACAGGGAATGTGTAACAGCCTCACTTCTTAAACCCTTAATATAGGAGGACTGATTCCGTAGTACAGGGAATGTGTAACAGTCTCACTTCTTAAACCCTTAATATAGGAGGACTGATTCAGTAGAACCGGGAATGTGTAACAGTCTCACTTCTTAAACCCTTAATATAGGAGGACTGATTCAGTAGTACAGGGAATGTGTAACACAGTCCTACTTCTTAAACCCTTAATATAGGAGGACTGATTCAGTAGAACAGGGAATGTGTAACACAGTCCTACTTCTTAAACCCTTAATATAGGAGGACTGATTCAGTAGAACAGGGAATGTGTAACACAGTCCTACTTCTTAAACCCTTAATATAGGAGGACTGATTCAGTAGAACAGGGAATGTGTAACACAGTCCTACTTCTTAAACCCTTAATATAGGAGGACTGATTCAGTAGAACAGGGAATGTGTAACAGTCCTACTTCTTAAACCCTTAATATAGGAGGACTGATTTAGTAGAACAGGGAATGTGTAACACAGTCCTCCTTCTTAAACCCTTAATATAGGAGAACTGATTCAGTAGAACAGGGAATGTTTAACAGTCCTACTTCTTAAACCCTTAATATAGGAGGACTGATTCAGTAGAACAGGGAATGTGTAACAGTCCTACTTCTTAAACCCTTAATATAGGAGGACTGATTTAGTAGAACAGGGAATGTGTAACACAGTCCTCCTTCTTAAACCCTTAATATAGGAGAACTGATTCAGTAGAACAGGGAATGTTTAACAGTCTCACTTCTTAAACCCTTAATATAGGAGGACTGATTCAGTAGAACAGGGAATGTGTTACAGTCCTACTTCTTAAACCCTTAATATAGGAGGACTGATTCAGTAGAACAGGGAATGTGTAACAGTCTCACTTCTTAAACTCTTAATATAGGAGGACTGATTCAGTAGAACAGGGAATGTGTAACAGTCCTACTTCTTAAACCCTTAATATAGGAGGACTGATTCATTAGAACAGGGAATGTGTTACAGTCCTACTTCTTAAACCCTTAATATAGGAGGACTGATTCAGTAGAACAGGGAATGTGTAACACAGTCCTACTTCTTAAACCCTTAATATAGGAGGACTGATTCAGTAGAACAGGGAATGTGTAACACAGTCCTACTTCTTAAACCCTTAATATAGGAGGACTGATTCAGTAGAACAGGGAATGTGTAACACAGTCCTACTTCTTAAACCCTTAATATAGGAGGACTGATTCAATAGAACAGGGAATGTGTAACAGCCTCACTTCTTAAACCCTTAATATAGGAGGACTGATTCAGTAGTACAGGGAATATGTAACAGTCTCACTTCTTAAACCCTTAATATAGGAGGACTGATTCAGTAGAACAGGGAATGTGTAACAGTCTCACTTCTTAAACCCTTAATATAGGAGGACTGATTCAGTAGTACAGGGAATGTGTAACACAGTCCTACTTCTTAAACCCTTAATATAGGAGGACTGATTCAGTAGAACAGGGAATGTGTAACAGTCTCACTTCTTAAACCCTTAATATAGGAGGACTGATTCAGTAGAACAGGGAATGTGTAACAGTCTCACTTCTTAAACTCTTAATATAGGAGGACTGATTCAGTAGAACAGGGAATGTGTAACAATCCTACTTCTTAAACCCTTAATATAGGAGGACTGATTCAGTAGAACAGGGAATGTGTAACACAGTCCTACTTCTTAAACCCTTAATATAGGAGGACTGATTCAGTAGAACAGGGAATGTGTAACACAGTCCTACTTCTTAAACCCTTAATATAGGAGGACTGATTCAGTAGAACAGGGAATGTGTAACACAGTCCTACTTCTTAAACCCTTAATATAGGAGGACTGATTCAGTAGAACAGGGAATGTGTAACAGTCCTACTTCTTAAACCCTTAATATAGGAGGACTGATTTAGTAGAACAGGGAACGTGTAACACAGTCCTCCTTCTTAAACCCTTAATATAGGAGGACTGATTCAGTAGAACAGGGAATGTTTAACAGTCTCACTTCTTAAACCCTTAATATAGGAGGACTGATTCAGTAGAACAGGGAATGTGTAACAGCCTCACTTCTTAAACCCTTAATATAGGAGGCCTGATTCAGTAGAACATGGAATGTGTAACACAGTCTCAATTCTTAAACCCTTAATATAGGAGGACTGGTTCAGTAGAACAGGGACTGTGTAACAGTCTCACTTCTTAAACCCTTAATATAGGAGGACTGATTCAGTAGAACAGGGAATGTGTTACACATTCCTACTTCTTAAACCCTTAATATAGGAGGACTGATTCAGTAGAACAGGGAATGTGTAACACAGTCCTACTTCTTAAACCCTTAATATAGGAGGACTGATTCAGTAGAACAGGGAATGTGTAACACAGTCCTACTTCTTAAACCCTTAATATAGGAGGACTGATTCAGTAGAACAGGGAATGTGTAACAGTCCTACTTCTTAAACCCTTAATATAGGAGGACTGATTCAGTAGAACAGGGAATGTGTAACACAGTCCTACTTCTTAAACCCTTAATATAGGAGGACTGATTCAGTAGAACAGGGAATGTGTAACACAGTCCTACTTCTTAAACCCTTAATATAGGAGGACTGATTCAGTAGAACAGGGAATGTGTAACAGTCCTACTTCTTAAACCCTTAATATAGGAGGACTGATTCAGTAGAACAGGGAATGTGTAACAGTCTCACTTCTTAAACCCTTAATATAGGATGACTGATTCAGTAGAACAGGGAATGTGTAACAGTCTCACTTCTTAAACCCTTAATATAGGAGGACTGATTCAGTAGAACAGGGAATGTGTAACACAGTCTTACTTCTTAAACCCTTAATATAGGAGGACTGATTCAGTAGAACAGGGAATGTGTAACAGTCATACTTCTTAAACCCTTAATATAGGAGGACTGATTCAGTAGTACAGGGAATGTGTAACAGTCTTACTTCTTAAACCCTTAATATAGGAGGACTGATTCAGTAGAACAGGGAATGTGTAACACAGTCCTACTTCTTAAACCCTTTGGCTCTTTGGGGAGCCCAGGTCATCCGTCTCCAGGGGCTCAGTGTTGGGGTTCTCTCCTCTTCTATCA
>NC_143034.1:75621370-75638870 GCF_057628025.1 Oncorhynchus mykiss | reverse complement strand
CCTCATTCAGTGTGTGTTCATGTCCTCATTCACTGTGTGTTCATGTCCTCATTCACTGTGTGTTCATGTCCTCATTCAGTGTGTGTTCATGTGTTCATTCACTGTGTGTTCATGTCCTCATTCAGTGTCTGTTCATGTCCTCATTCACTGTGTGTTCATGTCTTCATTCAGTGTGTGTTCATGTGTTCATTCAGTGTCTGTTCATGTCCTCATTCACTGTGTGTTCATGTCTTCATTCAGTGTGTGTTCATGTATTCATTCAGTGTGGGTTCATGTATTCATTCACTGTGTGTTCATGTGTTCATTCACTGCGTGTTCATACCCTCATATTTTGACAGATGTTGAGTCGAGTTCATATCCTCGTCCTTCCAGCGACACACTAATCTCTGTGTCTGTCTGACAGAGTCCCGACACGACCCTGGATCAGACATCTCGTCACGTTATGCTAACCGAACTGACTGGAGTGATGACCTTTCCTCTACATCCCCAATGGTGCCCTATTCCCTACATAGTGCACTACTTTAGACCATGGCCTATAGGGAATAGGGTGCCATCTGGGGGAATAGGGTGCCATCTGGGGGAATAGGGTGCCATCTGGGGGAATAGGGTGCCATTTGGGGGAATAGGGTGCCATCTGGGGGAATAGGGTGCCATCTGGGGGAATAGGGTGCCATTTGGGCGAATATGGTGCCCTTTGGGGGGAATAGGGTGCCATTTGGGGGAATAGGGTGCCATTTGGGTGGCATTTGGGGGAATAGGGTGCCATCTGGGGGAATAGGGTGCCATTTGGGGGAATAGGGTGCCATCTGGGGGAATAGGGTGCCATTTGGGGGAATAGGGTGCCATTTGGGGGAATAGGGTGCCATCTGGGGGAATAGGGTGCCATTTGGGCGAATATGGTGCCCTTTGGGGGGAATAGGGTGCCATTTGGGGGAATAGGGTGCCATTTGGGGGAATAGGGTGCCATTTGGGCGAATAGGGTGCCATTTGGGGGAATAGGGTGCCATTTGTGGGAATAGAGTGCCATCTGGGGGAATAGGGTGCCATCTGGGACACAGTCTCTTCATTAGAAAGAATGTGGATAAAAAATACAAGCCAAAACGTTTGGAACATCCACAGAACATCTAGAGACATGAGTTCACCCCCAAAAAATATCTAAGGATTGAAAGTTGAATTGACTACCTTCATGTACATTTAAACCAAAGGACATTATTGTGTGACAGAATGTCTTACATAGATACTCATATTAGTGGACAGACTAGTGGACAGTACATCTAGATGCTTTTAGAAGAGCATCCTAACTCTGAATACATTGACAGTAACAACTTTAAGGAAACAAGCAAAAACAGATTGACTAAACTAAACTGTAAAGCTCTTGCTGTTGTTTTGTGGTATAAATTGTTTATTATCTACTATCTTGTCTCATCGCTACAACTCCCGTACGGGCTCAGGAGAGACGAAGGTTGAAAGTCATGTGTCCTCCGATACACAACCCAACCAAGCCGCACTGCTTCTTAACACAGCGCGCATCCAACCCGGAAGCCAGCCTAGCCAACCTGCCACTACACAGCTGGCCTGACCAACACTGTCTATAACAACCTGCCACTACCCAGCTGGCCTGACCAACACTGTCTATAACAACCTGCCACTACCCAGCTGGCCTGACCAATACTGTCTATAGCAACCTGCCACTACCCAGCTGGCCTGACCAATACTGTCTATAACAACCTGCCACTACCCAGCTGGCCTGACCAACACTGAACAACCTGCCACTACCCAGCTGGCCTGACCAACACTGTCTATAACAACCTGCCACTACCCAGCTGCACTGCCCAGCATATATTTAGAAATAAAACAAACAAATACGTCTAGGCTACCATTCTGCCTACCATTGTGTGGTCTTTCCACATGATAGAGAATTCGTAAGCTTCAGTAGATACATGAAATCATGCCCAGTATGGCCACTTGGTTTTGGTGAATTTTTTTATATGCATCGAACATGCACTCGGAGGACAGTTTATTAGGTACACTACCCTGTTCACGAAAACGGTTCGCTCCTCCAGACATTGAGTCACGTGGCCGTGGCTCGCTATATAAAGCAGGCAGGCAGGCAGGCAGACAGGCATCGAGGCATTCAGTTACTGTTCGATTGAAAGTTAGAATGGGCAAAACGAGTGACAAAACCGACTTTGAGCCTGGTATGATCATTGGTGCCAGGCGCGCCGGTTCCAATATCTCAGAAACGGCCGGCGTCATGGGATTTTCATGCACGACACAGTCAAGGGTTTACCAAGAATGGCCCCATCCTTGCCTGGTGTCAAAGGTACAGGCTGGTGGTGGTGGTGTAATGGTGTGGGGAATGTTTTCCTGGCCCACATTTGGTCCCTTGATCCCAATTGAGCAACGTTGGAACGTCTCACCTTGTAGAATCCATGTCCCGAAGAATTCAGGCTGTTCTGGAGTCAAGGGGGGATCCGAATCAGTACTAAATGGGTGTATCTAATAAACAGTGCCCATATGTGATTGTGTACACACATTCCCTCCCCTTTTACACTTTAATAGTCTTCATGTACAGTCGGAAGTTCACATACACCTCAGCCAAATACATTTAAACTCAATTTTTCACAATTCCTGACATTTAATCCCAGTAACAATTCCCTAGGTACACTACAGTTAGGATCACCACTTTATTTTAAGAATGTGAAATGTCAGAATAATAGTAGAGAGAATGATTTATTTCAGCTTTTATTTCTTTCATCACATTCCCATTAGGTCAGAAGTTTACATACACTCAATTAGTATTTGGTAGCATTGCCTTTAAATTGTTTAACTTAGGTCAAACGTTTCGGGTCGCCTTCCACAAGCTTCCCACAATAAGTTGGGTGAATTTTGGCCCATTCCTCCTGACAGAGCTGGTGTAACCGAGTCAGGTTTGTTGGCCTTCATGCTCGCACACGCTTTTTCAGTTCTGCCCACAAATGTTCTATGGGCTTTGTGATGGCCACTCCAACACCTTGACTTTGTTGTCCTTAAGCCATTTTCCCACAACTTTGGAAGTATGCTTGGGGTCATTGTCCATTTTGAAGACCCATTTGCAACCAAGCTTTAACCTTCCTGACTGATGTCTTGAGATGTTGCTTCAGTATAAACATCACTGGTGGGCTATGGAAGTGACTGGAGAGGAACCGTTGAGTCAACTTTAATAATCATCACTGCATCACAGCACACACACGCATATGTACACACACACACACACACACACACACACACACACACACACACACACACACACACACACACACACACACACACACACACTCATCAACTTGTCACCGTTGGTATTTTCATTAACGTCAAAACTGTGCGTGTGTGTCAGTGTCTCTGTTTGTGTGTCTTTGTGTGTATGTGGGTGTGTGTCTCTGTGTGTGTGTGTGTGTCTCTCTGTGTGTGTCTTTGTGTGTGTGTGTGTGTGTGTGTGTGTGTGTGTGTGTGTCTCTGTGTCTGTGCCAAATCAAATTGTATTTGTCACATGCTTCGTAAACAACAGGTTTTTGATTTGTGTGTGTGTGTTTTCTCTTCTCTCCATGTGTGTGTGTCTCTGTGTGTGTGTTTGTGTGTGTCTCTGTGTGTGGGTATGTGTGTGTGTCTCTCTCTCTTTGTGTGTGTGTGTGTGTGTGTGTGTGTATGTGTGAAATCACTTACCAGAAAGATTAATTACATTTTAGCCTCCTCCTCCTCCTCCTCCTCCTCCTCCTCCCCCTCCTCCTCCTCTTCCTCCTCCTCCTCCTCCTCCTCACACAGAGGGGTGAATAATAACACTCTTAAACGTGCACGGTGCCGTTGGTTGACAGGGCAATCATCTCATCAGCTTTAACACTGTTGTGATGCCATGACATGGCATGACCTACACTTTAAGAGAATGGAAACAGCCCTGCAGAGAAATACAACTCCAAATAACTCCACAGTCAGGCGTTGACAGATAGGAGAGGAGAGGAGAGGAGAGGAGAGGAGAGGAGAGGAGAGGAGAGGAGAGGAGAGGAGAAGATGAGAGGAAAGGAAAGGAGAGGGAAGGGGAGGAGACAGGAGGAGAGGGAAGGGGAGGAGATGAGAGGAGAGGAGAGGAGAGGAAAGGAGAGGGAAGGGAGGAGACAAGAGGAGAGGGAAGGGGGAGGAGCAGAGAGGAGAGGAGAGAAGGGAAGAGGAAAGGAAGGGAGAGGAAAGGGGAGGAGATGAGAGGAGAGGGAAGGGGAGGAGCGGAGAGGGGAGGAGAGGAGAGAAGGGGAGAGGAGAGGAGGGGAGAGGGGAGAGGGAAGGGGTAGGAGATGAGAGGAGAGGAGAGGAGAGGAGAAGGAAGGGTAGGAGATGAGAGGAGAGGAGAGGAGGAGAGAGGAGAGGGAAGGAGAGGGGAGGGAAGGGGGAGATGAGAGGAGAGGAGGGGAGAGGAGAGGGAAGGGGAGGAGATGAGAGGAGAGGGAAGGAGAGGAGCGGAGAGGGGAGGAGAGGAGCGAAGAGGGGAGGAGAGGAGAGGATAGGAGAGGAGGGGAGAGGGAAGGGGAGGAGATGAGAGGAAAGGAGAGGAGAGGGGAGGGGAGGGGAGGAGAGGGAGGAGAGGAGAGGGGAGGGGAGCGGGAAGGGGAGGAGCAGAGAGGAGATGAGAGAAGGGAGAGGAAAGGAGGAGAGAGGGAAGGGGAGGAGATGAGAAGAGAGGGAAGGGGAGGAGCGGAGAGGGGAGGAGAGGGGAGAGGAGAGGAGGGAAGAGGGAAGGGTTAGGAGATGAGAGGAGAGGAGGGGAGGGGAGGAGGAGAGGAGAGGGAAGGGGAGGAGATGAGAGGAGAGGAGGGAAGAGGAGAGGGAAGGGGGAGATGAAAGGAGAGGAGGGGAGAGGAGAGGGAAGGGGGAGATTAAGGAGAGGAGGGGAGAGGAGCAGAGAGGGGAGGAGAGTTATGCGTGAGACGTTAGAATTAGAAGTGGTGCTGAGGCTGAGCAGATGATAAGGTTAGTTGACAGCTACTATAACAGGACAGCCGACAAGGCCAAACCCTGTTCCCTCTCATTTTACAGTCTTCTCTTCTTCTTCTTCTTAATAGCAGACCCACTCTGGTGACTCAATCAGATACCTTCTAAAAACGTTAAAATACTCATGTTGGAAACTGGCTGCTGTCAGGACTTACTCATAAAACACTAAAGGGTTAATAAATTGTAGTTGATTATTGCTAAATGAGGTTTGACCAGCGGGGTAATTATCCTTCTCTGCAGGCCTCTACTATACACACGTTGGACTACTGTATTAATCCCCTCTAATCTATAATGAGGTGTAAACTGCACCAGCTCTTGATTTACTACATCATATCCCTCTAAAGATAACTTCTCTCTCTATCTCTCTCTCTCTCTCTCTCTTTCTCTCTTTCTCTCTCTCTCTCTCTCTCTCTCTCTCTCTCTCTCTCTCTCTCTCTCTCTCTTTCTCTCTCTCTCTTTCTCTCTCTCTCTCTCTCTTTCTCTCTCTCTCTCTCTCTCTCTCTCTCTCTCTCTCTCTCTCTCTCTCTCTCTCTCTCTCTCTCTCTCTCCCCCTGTCTCTCTCTCTCTCCCTGTCTCTCTCCCTGTCTCTCTCCCTGTCTCTCTCTCTCTCTCTCTCTCTCTCTCTCTCTCTCTCTCTCTCTCTCTCTCTCCCCCTGTCTCTCTCTCTCTCCCCTGTCTCTCTCCCTGTCTCTCTCCCTGTCTCTCTCTCTCCCTGTCTCTCTCTCTCTCTCTCTTTCTCTCTCTCTCTCTCTCTCTCTCTCTCTCTCTCTCTCTCTCTCCCCGTCTCTTTGTATCTGTTTTTAATTTATATTCTGTCTATCCTCCAAAGATAACTTCTCACCAGGCTCTCTCCAATATCGTTTCCCATCAGTGCAAAGTTCAGGTTGCTGGTGTTTTAAACTGTCAGAACACTCAGTATTTCTGTCATCAATTCCGTGTTCCGTCAGGTTCTTTATGGAACAGGGAAACCACAGTGACTGCTGAGCAAACATGTCCTTCATCAAGATGTGGATTCCTGAGAGCAGAATCTGTCCGATGTATTAAAGCTGTGTGTATAGAAGCAGAAAGAGAGAGAGACAGGGAGAGAGACAGGGAGAGAGACAGGGGAGAGAGAGAGACAGGGGGAGAGAGAGAGAGAGAGAGAGAGAGAGAGAGAGAGAGAGAGAGAGAGAGACAGGGGGAGAGAGAGAGAGAGAGAGAGAGAGAGAGAGACAGGGGGAGAGAGAGAGAGAGAGAGAGAGAGAGAGAGAGAGAGAGAGGGAGAGAGAGAGAGAGAGAGACAGGGAGAGAGAGAGAGAGAGAGAGAGAGAGAGAGAGAGATAGAGAGAGAGAGGAGAGACAAGAGTCCACCTATTCCTGCTAGGGCCTGGAGTTTTTTTCCTGACCACAAACTCCTGGCCGTTTGTAATGCAGAAACTGGCTGGAGATACAGAACCCTATGATTTCAACATGAGGGCCTGGAGTCCATCTTCTCCTGCTGGGACCTAAACTTTTAGTTGTTGACTCATTTCAAATATTTCCTAGGAACATAAATGTTTCATGTGACACGTTGACTAAGGCAACAGCTTTATTCAATATGTATTACAGAACTTCTGCGTTTACAGCCTGATTGAAATGTAAAGGCCGTGTTAGTGGAGACTTGATTCACGGTAAACGCTGCACATGTCGCCTCAATCTGAAGTGACCTTCACGTTCCTTGACTGTAACCCTTCAGTGATCCAGATTGAATAGAGTCCTGAATATTCATACGATCAAATTCTTCAGGACACGGATGGAACACAAATAAGATATGAACCTGAGCCTATTCTTGTGGCCTATCGGTTAAGAGCGTTGGGCCAGTAACCGAAAGGTCACTGGTTTGAATCCCGAGCCGACTAGGTGAATAATCTGCCGATGTGCCCTTGAACAAGGCAGTTAACCCTAATTGCTCCTGTAAGTCTCTCTGCATAAGAGCGTCTGGTAAATGACTAAAATGTAGTGGGAGGAGCCTCATTGTCTGTCTGGCTGTGCTACTCATCTCACTGTGGTTCTAGATCATCTCAATGTGGTTCTAGATCATCTCACAGTGGTTCTAGGTCATCTCACAGTGGTTCAAGGTCATCTCACTGTGGTTCTAGATCATCTAACTGGGGTTCTAGGTCATCTCACAGTGGTTCTAGGTCATCTCACTGGGGTTCAAGGTCATCTCACAGTGGTTCTAGGTCATCTCACTGGGGTTCAAGGTCATCTCACAGTGGTTCTAGGTCATCTCACTGGGGTTCTAGATCATCTCACAGTGGTTCTAGGTCATCTCACTGTGGTTCAAGGTCATCTCCTGTGGTTCTAGATCATCTCGCTTTGGTTCTAGATAATCTCACAGTGGTTCTAGATCATCTCACTGGTGTTCAAGGTCATCTCCTGTGGTTCTAGATCATCTCACTGGTGTTCAAGGTCATCTCTTGTGGTTCTAGATCATCTCACTGAGGTTCAAAGTCATCTCCTGTGGTTCCAGATCATCTCACAGGGGATCAAGGTTAACCCCTGGGGTTCTAGATCATCTCACTGGGTTTCAAGGTCATCTCCTGTGGTTCTAGATCATCTCACTGGGGTTCAAGGTCATCTCCTGTGGTTCTAGATCATCTCACTGGGGTTCAAGGTCATCTCAATGTGCTTTGGCCATCCAGAGACTTCTCGTCTACTCAACCTATAGTCAGACCTCACACAGCAGCTCTGCTCTCCTCTGAGTCTCCCCAACCTAAATCCAGACCTCACACAACAGCTCTGCTCTCCTCTGAGTCTTTCCAACCTATAACCAGACCTCACACAACAGCTCTGCTCTCCTCGGAGTCTCCCCAACCTAAATCCAGACCTCACACAACAGCTCTGCTCTCCTCTGAGTCTTTCCAACCTATAACCAGACCTCACACAACAGCTCTGTTCTCCTCTGAGTCTCCCCAACCTAAATCCAGACCTCACACAACAGCTCTGCTCTCCTCTGAGTCTTTCCAACCTATAACCAGACCTCACACAACAGCTCTGTTCTCCTCTGAGTCTCCCCAACCTAAATCCAGACCTCACACTGCAGCTCTGTTCTCCTCTGAGTCTCCCCAACCTATAGTCAGACCTCACACAACAGCTCTGTTCTCCTCGGAGTCTCCCCAACCTAAATCCAGACCTCACACTGCAGCTCTGTTCTCCTCTGAGTCTCCCCAACCTATAGTCAGACCTCACACAGCAGCTCTGTTCTCCTCTGGGAAGTGGATCTCCACTATAGTCAGACCTCACACTGCAGCTCTGTTCTCCTCTGGGAAGTGGATCTCCACTATAGTCAGACCTCACACTGCAGCTCTGTTCTCCTCTGGGAAGTGGATCTCCACTATAGTCAGACCTCACACTGCAGCTCTGTTCTCCTCTGGGAAGTCTCTCTCTCTGTCTCTCTCTCTCTCTCTTTCTCTCTCCTGTCTCTCTCTATATATATCTACTCTCTCTCTCTCTCTCTCTCTCTCTGTCTCTCTCTCTATATATATCTCATCTCTCTCCTCTCTCTCCTCTCTCTGTCTCTGTCTCTCTCTTTCTTCTCTCTCCTCTCTCTGTCTCTCTCTCTCTTCTCTCTCTCCTCTCTCTCTCCTCTCTCTGTCTCTGTCTCTGTGTGTTTTGTATCTTCTTACAGTCCCACCATGCATGGTACATACACCCACCCAGAGGTTGTAATAAAATGAGGACTGTCGAGTCAGAACAAAACAGAGCATCCTTGTCCTTAGCCAGCTGTGTCTGAGACAGCCAGGGGAGACAGCTAGGGAGACAGCCAGGGGAGACAGCCAGGGGAGACAGAGAGAAGGAAGAAAAACAACAACACAACAACAACAACCAAGTTGTCTCAGATCAGTAACCATGGTTCCCTCTAGTCTCTATGTGTTAGCATGAGAGAAGATGACATCTGGGTATCCTCAGTATCAGTTCAGTAACCATGGTTCCCTCTAGTCTCTATGTGTTAGCATGAGAGAAGATGACATCTGGGTATCCTCAGTATCAGTTCAGTAGCCATGGTTCCCTCTAGTCTCTGTGTGTTAGCATGAGAGAAGATGACATCTGGGTATCCTCAGTATCAGTTCAGTAACCATGGTTCCCTCTAGTCGCTGTGTGTTAGCATGAGAGAAGATGACATCTGGGTATCCTCAGTATCAGTTCAGTAACCATGGTTCCCTCTAGTCTCTGTGTGTTAGCATGAGAGAAGATGACATCTGGGTATCCTCAGTATCAGTTCAGTAACCATGGTTCCCTCTAGTCTCTGTGTGTTAGCATGAGAGAAGATGACATCTGGGTATCCTCAGTATCAGTTCAGTAACCATGGTTCCCTCTAGTCGCTGTGTGTTAGCATGAGAGAAGATGACATCTGGGTATCCTCAGTATCAGTTCAGTAACCATGGTTCCCTCTAGTCTCTGTGTGTTAGCATGAGAGAAGATGACATCTGGGTATCCTCAGTATCAGTTCAGTAACCATGGTTCCCTCTAGTCTCTGTGTGTTAGCATGAGAGAAGATGACATCTGGGTATCCTCAGTATCAGTGTCAGGAAACGTAACGTCATCACTGCTCTATTCACATTTCTTTCTGTAAATGCCAAAAGGCTCAATTTACCAGCTGAAACCCCTAGATGGGCGTCTTCCTGGAATCCCTAAATGTTTAAAGTTTAATAACCCATCAAACACATATAGAAAGTTACCACGAAAAACAGGCTTGGTAGGTGAGACTATGTGAAGAAAAGGCCCAGAGACAATCATTTGAAGGGTACCTACATAAGGACTTCATAACACATTCATTACCCATACATAACACATTCATTACCATACATAACACATTGAATACCCATACATAACACATTCATAACACATTGAATACCATACATAACACATTCATAACACATTCATTACCATACATAACACATTCATTACCATACATAACACATTCATAACCATACATAACACATTTATTACCATACATAACACATTCATTACCCATACATAACACATTCATTACCCATACATAACACATTCATAACACATTGAATACCATACATAACACATTCATAACACATTCATTACCCATACATAACACATTCATTACCATACATAACACATTCATTACCCATACATAACACATTCATTACCCATACATAACACACACATAACACATTCATTACCCATACATAACACATTCATTACCCATACATAACACCTTCATTACCCATACATAACACATTCATTACCCATACATAACACATTCATTACCCATACATAACACATTCATTACCCATACATAACACATTCATTACCCATACATAACACATTCACAACACATAAACGTAATATAATAAACATAATATCAACGTATAGTTGTTGGCATAAGCATGTTTTAAGCTGAACTCTGTCTGAAACAGATATCTCAAAACGTTTTTATCGATTCATTACAAACGTCTGACATCTGATGAACTCCGAGTGCTCATTTAATTGGTTAATCACCTTCCATCATTTCCTCTCTCTGTCAATTAAGCGAATATTCCTCCTCTTTAGTATTAGATGATGTTTGATGGCACCAAATGTACTATATTAATCAGATATCTGTTGCTGGAGACAAGGGCTATGTCCCAAATGGTGCCCTGTACCCTGTACCCGGTACCCTATACCCTGTACCCTATACCGTATACCCTATACCGTATACCGTATACCCTGCACCCTGTACCCTGTACCCTGTACCCTGCTCCCTATACCGTATACCTTATACCTTATAGCCTATACCCTATACCTTATACCCTGTACACAATATTCTATACTCTATACTCTGTACCCTGTACCTTATTCCCTGTACCCTACACCATGTGCCCTATACCTTATACCCTGTACCCTGTACCTTATACCCTGTGCCCTATACCTTATACCCTATACCCTGTACCCTGTACCTTATACCCGGTGCCCTATACCTTATTCCCTGTACCCTACACCATGTGCCCTATACCTTATACCCTGTACCCTGTACCTTATACCCTGTACCCTATACCCTGTGCCCTATACCTTATACCCTGTACCCTATACCCTGTGCCCTATACCTTATACCCTGTGCCCTATAACTTATACCCTGTACCCTATACCATGTGTTCTATACCTTATACCCTGTACCCTGTACCTTATACCCTGTACCCTATACCATGTGCCCTATACCTTATACCCTGTACCCTGTACCTTATACCCTGTGCCCTATACCTTATATCCTGTACCCTACACCATGTGCCCTGTACCCTATACCCTGTACCCTATACCCTGTACCTTATACCCTATACTTTATACCCTGTACCTTATACCCTGTACCCTGTACCTTATACCCTGTACCCTATACCTTATACCCTGTACCCTGTACCTTATACCCTGTACCCTATACCTTATATCCTGTACCCTACACCATGTGCCCTGTACCCTATACCCTGTACCCTATACCCTGTACCTTATACCCTATACTTTATACCCTATACCTTATACCCTGTACCCTGTACCTTATACCCTGTACCCTATACCTTATACCCTGTACCCTACACCATGTGCCCTGTACCTTATACCCTGTACCTTATACCCTGTACCCTATACCCTGTACCTTATACCCTGTACCCTACACCATGTGCCCTGTACCCTATACCCTGTACCTTATACCCTATACCCTGTACCCTATACCCTGCACCCTGTACCTTATACCTTATACCCTGTACCTTATACCCTGTACCCTGTACCTTATACCCTATACCCTATACCATGTGTCCTGTACCTTATACCCTGTACCCTATACCCTGTACCTTATACCCTATACCCTGTACCCTATACCCTGTACCTTATACCCTATACTTTATACCCTATACCCTATACCATGTGTCCTGTACCTTATACCCTGTACCCTATACCCTGTACCTTATACCCTGCACCCTATACCCTTTCTAGTGCTCTACTTTGGCCCAGAGCTCTATGCAGGGAATAGGTAGGGAGCGTTTTGGGACAGGGACCAAAGGCTTTTAGAAGCTTTTGTTCTAATCATATTAGTTGTGTTTAATTATGAATCTCCCCTCAGCCTTTAACTTATTCATATAAAACAATACTTTAGGAAGTCATTTGGCAAACTGCAGTTAGAATCAAGAGAGAGTCCAATTCTGTCAAGCAGAAAGACACTAAGCTAAACTAAAAGCATTGTATTTGGGGATGAATCATTCACTGAACCATCAACCTCAATGAAATAAATACTAATGTAATGAATAAAGTGGACATTGAGCAGGTTGAAGAGACCAAAACCGCTTGGCGTAACCCTGGATTGTAAACGGTCGTGGTCAGAACATATTGATACGACAGTAGCTAAGAGGGGGAGAAGTCTGTCCATAATGAAGCGCTGCTCTGCTTTCTTGACATCGCTATCAACAAAACAAGTCATACAGGCCCTAGTTCTGTAGCACCTGGACTACTGCCCAGTCATATAGTCCAGTGACACAAAGAGGGACATGAGCCAATTACAGTTGGCCCAGAACAGAGCAGCGCGGAGGGCCCTTCAATGTGCACAGAGAGCTAACACCAATAATAGGCATGTCAAGCTCTCCTGGCTCAAAGTAGAGGAGAGATTGACTGCATCACTACTTGTATTTGTGAGAGGTATTGACATGTTGAATGCACCGTGCTGTCTGTTTAAACAACTAGCACACAGCTCAGACACCCATTCAATGCCACCAGAGGTCTCTTCACAGTCCCCAAATTCAGAACAGACTATGGGAAACACACAGTACTACATAGAGCCATGACTACATGGAACTCTATTCCACAGTACTACATAGAGCCAGGGGTACATGGAACTCTATTCCACAGTACTACATAGAGTCATGACTACATGGAACTCTGTTCCACAGTCCTACATAGAGCCATGACTACATGGAACTCTATTCCACAGTACTACATAGAGCCAGGGGTACATGGAACTCTATTCCACAGTACTACATAGAGCCAGGGGTACATGGAACTCTATTCCACAGTACTACATAGAGCCATGACTACATGGAACTCTATTCCACAGTACTACATAGAGCCATGACTACATGGAACTCTATTCCACAGTACTACATAGAGCCAGGGGTACATGGAACTCTATTCCACAGTACTACATAGAGCCATGACTACATGGAACTCTATTCCACAGTACTACATAGAGCCATGACTACATGGAACTCTATTCCACAGTACTACATAGAGCCATGACTACATGGAATTCTTTTCCGCATCAAGTAACTCAGGCAGGCAATAAAATCAGAGTTAAAAAACAGATACACATCGCAGACTGTGAAGAGACACACACGGGAACACACACACACACACACACACACACACACACACACACACACACACACACACACACACACACACACACACACACACACACACACACACACACACACACACACACACACACACACACACAAGAACATCGTAATGTTGGAATATTGTTGTACTGTGGTATTATAAATGTTGTATTGTAGATATGTAGTGGTATTATAAATGTTGTATTGTAGATATGTAGTGATAGAGTAGTGTTGTAATAATGTGTTGTATTGTAGTGGTAAACCCCAGGAAGAGTAGCTGCTGCCTTGGCAGGAACTAATGGGGATCCCTAATAAACCCCAGGAAGAGTAGCTGCTGCCTTGGCAGGAACTAATGGGGATCCATAATAAACCCCAGGAAGAGTAGCTGCTGCCTTGGCAGGAACTAATGGGGATCCATAATAAACCCCAGGAAGAGTAGCTGCTGCCTTGGCAGGAACTAATGGGGATCCATAATAAACCCCAGGAAGAGTAGCTGCTGCCTTGGCAGGAACTAATGGGGATCCATAATAAACCCCAGGAAGAGTAGCTGCTGCCTTGGCAGGAACTAATGAGGATCCATAATAAACCCCAGGAAGAGTAGCTGCTGCCTTGGCAGGAACTAATGGGGATCCATAATAAACCCCAGGAAGAGTAGCTGCTGCCTTGGCAGGAACTAATGGGGATCCATAATAAACCCCAGGAAGAGTAGCTGCTGCCTTGGCAGGAACTAATGGGGATCCATAATAAACCCCAGGAAGAGTAGCTGCTGCCTTGGCAGGAACTAATGAGGATCCATAATAAACCCCAGGAAGAGTAGCTGCTGCCTTGGCAGGAACTAATGGGGATCCATAATAAACCCCAGGAAGAGTAGCTGCTGCCTTGGCAGGAACTAATGGGGATCCATAATAAACCCCAGGAAGAGTAGCTGCTGCCTTGGCAGGAACTAATGGGGATCCATAATAAACCCCAGGAAGAGTAGCTGCTGCCTCGGCAGGAACTAATAGGATCCATAATAAATCCCAGGGAGAGTAGCTGCTGCCTCGGCAGGAACTAATGGGGATCCATAATAAACCCCAGGAAGAGCAGCTGCTGCCTCAGCAGGAACTAATGGGGATCCATAATAAACCCCAGGAAGAGTAGCTGCTGCCTTGGCAGGAACTAACGGGGATCCATAATAAACCCCAGGAAGAGTAGCTGCTGCCTTGGCAGGAACTAATGGGGATCCATAATAAACCCCAGGAAGAGTAGCTGCTGCCTTTGCGGGAACTAATGGGGATCCATAATAAACCCCAGGAAGAGTAGCTGCTGCCTTGGCAGGAACTAATAGGATCCATAATAAACCCCAGGAAGAGTAGCTGCTGACTTGACAGGAACTAATGGGGATCCATAATAAACCCCAGGAAGAGTAGCTGCTGCCTTGACAGGAACTAATGGGGACCCATAATAAACCCCAGGAAGAGTAGCTGCTGCCTTGGCAGGAACTAATGGAGATCCATAATAAACCCCAGGAAGAGTAGCTGCTGCCTCGGCAGGAACTAATAGGATCCATAATAAATCCCAGGGAGAGTAGCTGCTGCCTCGGCAGGAACTAATGGGGATCCATAATAAACCCCAGGAAGAGCAGCTGCTGCCTCAGCAGGAACTAATGGGGATCCATAATAAACCCCAGGAAGAGTAGCTGCTGCCTTTGCGGGAACTAATGGGGATCCATAATAAACCCCAGGAAGAGTAGCTGCTGCCTTGGCAGGAACTAATAGGATCCATAATAAACCCCAGGAAGAGTAGCTGCTGACTTGACAGGAACTAATGGGGATCCATAATAAACCCCAGGAAGAGTAGCTGCTGCCTTGGCAGGAACTAATATGATCCATAATAAACCCCAGGAAGAGCAGCTGCTGCCTCAGCAGGAACTAATGAGGATCCATAATAAACCCCAGGAAGAGTAGCTGCTGCCTTTGCGGGAACTAATGGGGATCCATAATAAACCCCAGGAAGAGTAGCTGCTGCCTTGGCAGGAACTAATGGGAATCCATTATAAACCTCAGGAAGAGTAGCTGCTGCCTTGGCAGGAACTAATAGGATCCATAATAAACCCCAGGAAGAGTAGCTGCTGCCTTGGCAGGAACTAATATGATCCATAATAAACCCCAGGAAGAGTAGCTGCTGCTTTGGCAGGAACTAATGGGGATCCATAATAAACCCTAGGAAGAGTAGCTGCTGCCTTGGCAGGAACTAATGGGGATCCATAATAAACCCCAGGAAGAGTAGCTGCTGCCTTGGCAGGAACTAATAGGATCCATAATAAACCCCAGGAAGAGTAGCTGCTGACTTGACAGGAACTAATGGGGATCCATAATAAACCCCAGGAAGAGTAGCTGCTGCCTTGACAGGAACTAATGGGGACCCATAATAAACCCCAGGAAGAGTAGCTGCTGCCTTGGCAGGAACTAATGGAGATCCATAATAAACCCCAGGAAGAGTAGCTGCTGCCTCGGCAGGAACTAATAGGATCCATAATAAATCCCAGGGAGAGTAGCTGCTGCCTCGGCAGGAACTAATGGGGATCCATAATAAACCCCAGGAAGAGCAGCTGCTGCCTCAGCAGGAACTAATGGGGATCCATAATAAACCCCAGGAAGAGTAGCTGCTGCCTTTGCGGGAACTAATGGGGATCCATAATAAACCCCAGGAAGAGTAGCTGCTGCCTTGGCAGGAACTAATAGGATCCATAATAAACCCCAGGAAGAGTAGCTGCTGACTTGACAGGAACTAATGGGGATCCATAATAAACCCCAGGAAGAGTAGCTGCTGCCTTGGCAGGAACTAATATGATCCATAATAAACCCCAGGAAGAGCAGCTGCTGCCTCAGCAGGAACTAATGAGGATCCATAATAAACCCCAGGAAGAGTAGCTGCTGCCTTTGCGGGAACTAATGGGGATCCATAATAAACCCCAGGAAGAGTAGCTGCTGCCTTGGCAGGAACTAATGGGAATCCATTATAAACCTCAGGAAGAGTAGCTGCTGCCTTGGCAGGAACTAATAGGATCCATAATAAACCCCAGGAAGAGTAGCTGCTGCCTTGGCAGGAACTAATATGATCCATAATAAACCCCAGGAAGAGTAGCTGCTGCTTTGGCAGGAACTAATGGGGATCCATAATAAACCCTAGGAAGAGTAGCTGCTGCCTTGGCAGGAACTAATGGGGATCCATAATAAACCCCAGGAAGAGTAGCTGCTGCCTTGGCAGGAACTAATAGGATCCATAATAAACCCCAGGAAGAGTAGCTGCTGCCTTGGCAGGAACTAATAGGATCCATAATAAACTCTAGGAAGAGTAGCTGCTGCTTTGGCAGGAACTAATGGGGATCCATAATAAACCCCAGGAAGAGTAGCTGCTGCCTTGGCAGGAACTAATGGGGATCCATAATAAACCCCAGGAAGAGTAGCTGCTGCCTTGGCAGGTACTAATAGGATCCATAATAAACTCTAGGAAGAGCAGCTGCTGCTTTGGCAGAGATAAATGGGGATCCTTAATAAATACAACTACATTTCCAGCCTCACATCAAGGCAGAGCTGCAGTTTTAAAGGCCCTACAAGAGACTGGTCCAATGGTTGTACTCAGGGCCGGACCCCACCTCGCAGGCAGAGCTGCAGTTTTAAAGGCCCTACAAGAGACTGGTCCAATGGTTGTACTCAGGGCCGGACCCCACCTCGCAGGCAGAGCTGCAGTTGTAAAGGCCCTACAAGCCCCTGTAGGTCACGGCCCCTGTAGGTCAGGGCCCTCTGGAGGTCAGGGCCCTCTGGAGGTCGGGGCCCCTGGAGGTCAGGGACCCTGGAGGTCACGGCCCCTGGAGGTCATGGCCCCTGGAGGTCAGGGCCCCTGTAGGTCACGTGCCCCGTGTGACCGGTCGCTAATTTGTCCATGATCACTATAAGTTTAGATAGCTGGCTAGACTAATTTACCAATCTAAAACATGTTTTACTGACATGGGCTAATTGAGTGACTGTCAGTGACTGACTCAACAAGAGAAAAACTTCTGATGAACCAATCACAGAAAGGCACCGTGTGTTCTACTATACTAACTCTCTGACCGGAAGATCAGACCTCGACTGACATCCATTTTGGTTTTT
>NC_143034.1:75601370-75616370 GCF_057628025.1 Oncorhynchus mykiss | reverse complement strand
ATGGGGTATGCAGGGGAGTAATGGTATGGTGTGGGGTATGCGGGGGAGTAACGGTATGGTGTGGGGTATGCAGGGGAGTAACGGTATGGTGTGGGGTATGCAGGGGAGTAATGGTATGGTATGGGGTATGCAGGGGAGTAATGGTATGGTGTGGGGTATGCAGGGGAGTAATGGTATGGTGTGGGGTATGCAGGGGAGTAACGGTATGGTGTGGGGTATGCAGAGGAGTAATGGTATGGTGTGGGGTATGCAGAGGAGTAACGGTGTGGTGTGGGGTATGCAGGGGAGTAACGGTATGGTGTGGGGTATGCAGGGAGTAACGGTATGGTGTGGGGTATGCAGGGGAGTAACGGTATGGTGGGGGTATGCAGGGGAGTAACGGTATGGTGGGGGGTATGCAGGAGAGTAATGGTGTGGTGGGGGGTATGCAGGGGAGTAACGGTATGGTGTGGGGTATGCAGGGGAGTAATGGTATGGTATGGGGTATGCAGGGGAGTAATGGTATGGTGTGGGGTATGCAGGGGAGTAATGGTATGGTGTGGGGTATGCAGGGGAGTAATGGTATGGTATGGGGTATGCAGGGGAGTAATGGTATGGTGTGGGGTATGCAGGGGAGTAACGGTATGGTGTGGGGTATGCAGGGGAGTAATGGTATGGTGTGGGGTATGCAGGGGAGTAACGGTATGGTGTGGGGTATGCAGAGGAGTAACGGTGTGGTGTGGGGTATGCAGGGGAGTAATGGTATGGTATGGGGTATGCAGGGGAGTAATGGTATGGTGTGGGGTATGCAGGGGAGTAACGGTATGGTGTGGGGTATGCAGGGGAGTAATGGTATGGTGTGGGGTATGCAGGGGAGTAACGGTATGGTGTGGGGTATGCAGAGGAGTAACGGTGTGGTGTGGGGTATGCAGGGGAGTAACGGTATGGTGTGGGGTATGCAGGGGAGTAACGGTATGGTGGGGGTATGGTATAGTGTGGGGTATGCAGGGGAGTAACGGTATGGTGTGGGGTATGCAGGGGAGTAACGGTATGGTGTGGGGTATGCAGGGGAGTAACGGTACGGTGTGGGGTATGCAGGGGAGTAACGGTATGGTGTGGGCTATGCAGGGGAGACACAGTATGGTGTGGGGTATGCAGGGGAGTAACGGTATGGTGTGGGGTATGCAGGGGAGTAACAGTATGGTGTGGGGTATGCCGGGGAATAACAGTATTGTGTGGGGTATGCAGGGGAGTAACGGTATGGTGTGGGGTATGCAGGGGAATAATGGTATGGTGTGGGGTATGCAGGGGAGTAATGGTATAGTGTGGGGTATGCAGGGGAGTAATGGTATGGTGTGGGGTATGCAGGGGAGTAACGGTATGGTGTGGGGTATGCAGGGGAGTAACGGTATCGTGTAGGGTATGCAGGGGAGTAATGGTATGGTGTGGGGTATGCAGGGGAGTAATGGTATGGTGTGGGGTATGCAGGGGAGTAACGGTATGGTGTGGGGTATGCAGGGGAGTAATGGTATGGTGTGGGGTATGCAGGGGAGTAACGGTATGGTGTGGGGTATGCAGGGGAATAATGGTATGGTGTGGGGTATGCAGGGGAGTAATGGTATAGTGTGGGGTATGCAGGGGAGTAATGGTATGGTGTGGGGTATGCAGGGGAGTAACGGTATGGTGTGGGGTATGCAGGGCAGTAACGGTATCGTGTAGGGTATGCAGGGGAGTAATGGTATGGTGTGGGGTATGCAGGGGAGTAATGGTATGGTGTGGGGTATGCAGGGGAGTAACGGTATGGTGTGGGGTATGCAGGGGAGTAATGGTATGGTGTGGGGTATGCAGGGGAGTAACGGTATGCAGGGGAGTAACGGTATGGTGTGGGGTATGCAGGGGAGTAATGGTATGGTGTGGGGTATGCAGGGGAGTAATGGTATGGTGGGGGTATGCAGGGGAGTAACGGTATGGTGTGGGGTACAAATGAGAAACCGTCTATGTGGAAGGGATGTTTAGGTACAGCATAGTCCAGACCGTGGTGATGGAGAAGGAGATATGACTATAAGCTGCTTGTTCTCGCCCTCTGTGTTTTTCAAAAGATTATGTTTCTGTTTTAACTCCTATCCAGGTGTTCTAACTCCTATCCCTCTGTTCCAACTCCTATCCCTGTTTTCTAACTCCTATCCCTGTGTTCTAACTCATATCCCTGTGTTCTAACTCCTAATCCTGTGTTCTAACTCATATCCCTGTGTTCTAACTCCTATCCCTGTGTTCTAACTCATATCCCTGTGTTCTAACTCATATCCCTGTGTTCTAACTCATATCCCTGTGTTCTAACTCCTAACCCTGTGTTCTAACTCCTATCCCTGTGTTCTAACTCCTATCCCTGTGTTCTAACTCCTATCCCTGTGTTCTAACTCATATCCCTGTGCTCTAACTCCTGTCCATGTGTTCTAACTCCTATCCAGGTGTTCTAACTCCTGTCCCTATGTTCTAACTCCTATCCCAGTGTTCTAACTCATATCCCTGTGTTCTAACTCCTATCCCTCTGTTCCAACTCCTATCCCTGTGTTCTAACTCCTATCCCTGTGTTCTAACTCCTATCCCTGTGTTCTAACTCCTATCCCTGTGTTCTAACTCATATCCCTGTGCTCTAACTCCTGTCCATGTGTTCTAACTCCTATCCAGGTGTTCTAACTCCTGTCCCTGTGTTCTAACTCCTATCCCAGTGTTCTAACTCATATCCCTGTGTTCTAACTCCTATCCATGTGTTCTAACTCATATCCCTGTGTTCTAACTCCTAACCCTGTGTTCTAACTCCTATCCCTGTGTTCTAACTCCTATCCCTGTGTTCTAACTCCTATCCCTGTGTTCTAACTCAAATCCCTGTGCTCTAACTCCTGTCCCTGTGTTCTAACTCCTATCCAGGTGTTCTAACTCCTGTCCCTGTGTTCTAACTCCTATCCCAGTGTTCTAACTCTTATCCCTGTGTTCTAACTCATATCCCTGTGTTCTAACTCATATCCATGTGTTCAAACTCCTTGCCCCATGTAGTCATTACCTCCTTACCTAGCCAAATGCAGTCATTACCTGAATGAGCCGTTCTTTCACCTCCTCACCTAGTGCCATACAGTCATTACCCGAATGAGGCGGACACTACCATATGCCTCCTAAGTGTTGTGTTCTGTGCACTATCCCTGCATTGTTAACTAGTCGAGGTACTGTTGCCTCCACTCAGTGAAAGCCTGTAAGTGCTACTCCTGTGGTCTTTCATTTTTTTAGCTGTTCTCATCCCACTGTATACCTAGCCCAGTCATTAACTGAGTGAAGTGGATAATATGTTCATTCACACACATACACACGCAAGCACACAATCACCCATCACACACACGCTCGCACACACACACGCTCGCACACACGCACACACACATGCGAACACGCGCAAACACACCCACTACAAGAGAATATAAGCCTACACAGCTATCCCTAGCCATTACCTGAGTGAGATAGATAAAACAAAAATGCAGAGTCTTTCAACTCAAGGTGAGATGGGTAAGATCTTTGTCCAGAGTATTTAAACCCAAAGAGAGATGGGTAAGATCTTTGTCCAGAGTATTTAAACCCAAAGAGAGATGGGTAAGATCTTTGTCCAGAGTATTTAAACCCAAAGAGAGATGGGTAAGATCTTTGTCCAGAGTATTTAAACCCAAAGAGAGATGGGTAAGATCTTTGTCCAGAGTCTTGAAACCCAAAGAGAGATGGGTAAGATCTTTGTCCATAGTATTTAAACCCAAAGAGAGATGGGTAAGATCTTTGTCCAGAGTCTTGAAACCCAAAGAGAGATGGGTAAGATCTTTGTCCAGAGTATTTAAACCCAAAGAGAAATGGGTAAGATCTTTGTCCAGAGTCTTTAACCCCAAAGTGAGATGGATAAGATCTTTGTCCAGAGTCTTGAAACCCAAAGAGAGATGGGTAAGATCTTTGTCCATAGTATTTAAACCCAAAGTGAGATGGGTAAGATCTTTGTCCAGAGTCTTGAAACCCAAAGAGAGATGGGTAAGATCTTTGTCCATAGTATTTAAACCCAAAGTGAGATGGGTAAGATCTTTGTCCAGAGTCTTGAAACCCAAAGAGAGATGGGTAAGATCTTTGTCCATAGTATTTAAACCCAAAGAGAGATGGGTAAGATCTTTGTCCAGAGTCTTGAAACCCAAAGAGAGATGGGTAAGATCTTTGTCCAGAGTATTTAAACCCAAAGAGAGATGGGTAAGATCTTTGTCCAGAGTCTTGAAACCCAAAGAGAGATGGGTAAGATCTTTGTCCATAGTATTTAAACCCAAAGTGAGATGGGTAAGATCTTTGTCCAGAGTCTTGAAACCCAAAGAGAGATGGGTAAGATCTTTGTCCATAGTATTTAAACCCAAAGTGAGATGGGTAAGATCTTTGTCCAGAGTCTTGAAACCCAAAGAGAGATGGGTAAGATCTTTGTCCATAGTATTTAAACCCAAAGTGAGATGGGTAAGATCTTTGTCCAGAGTCTTGAAACCCAAAGAGAGATGGGTAAGATCTTTGTCCATAGTATTTAAACCCAAAGAGAGATGGGTAAGATCTTTGTCCAGAGTCTTGAAACCCAAAGAGAGATGGGTAAGATCTTTGTCCAGAGTATTTAAACCCAAAGAGAAATGGGTAAGATCTTTGTCCAGAGTCTTTAACCCCAAAGTGAGATGGATAAGATCTTTGTCCAGAGTCTTGAAACCCAAAGAGAGATGGGTAAGATCTTTGTCCATAGTATTTAAACCCAAAGTGAGATGGGTAAGATCTTTGTCCAGAGTCTTGAAACCCAAAGAGAGATGGGTAAGATCTTTGTCCATAGTATTTAAACCCAAAGTGAGATGGGTAAGATCTTTGTCCAGAGTCTTGAAACCCAAAGAGAGATGGATAAGATCTTTGTCCAGAGTCTTTAAACCCAAAGTGAGATGGATAAGATCTTTGTCCAGAGTCTTGAAACCCAAAGAGAGATGGGTAAGATCTTTGTCCATAGTATTTAAACCCAAAGTGAGATGGGTAAGATCTTTGTCCAGAGTCTTTAAACCCAAAGTGAGATGGGTAGATCTTTGTCCAGAGTCTTTAAACCCAAAGTGAGATGGTCTCAGTCTCAGACAGATTAAGGACAGACAGATTATCAGTCTCAAACAGATTAAAGACAGACAGATTATCAGTATCAGACAGATTAAAGACAGACATATTATCAGTCTCAAACACATTAAAGACAGACAGATTATCAGTCTCAGACAGATTAAATACAGACAGATTATCAGTCTCAAACAGATTCAAGACAGACAGATTATCAGTCTCAGACAGATTAAAGACAGACAGATTATCAGAGTTATGAGCAGATTATATGAGTTACGTCCCTAGGAGGGGTGCGTCACTTGAGTGGGTTGAGTCACTGATGTGATCTTCCTGTCTGGGTTGACGCCCCCCTTGGGTTGTGCAGTGGCAGAGATATTTTTGGCTTAACTCAGGATGGTAAATTGGTGGTTGAAGATATCCCTCTAGTGGTGTGGGGGCTGTGCTTTTGCAAAGTGGGTGGGGTTATATCCTTCCTGTTTGGCCCTGTCCGGGGGTATCATCGGATGGGGCCACAGTGTCTCCTGACCCCTCCTGTCTCAGCCTCCAGTATTTAGGCTGAAGTAGTTTATGGGTCGGGGGCTAGGGTCAGTTTGTTATATCTGGAGTACTTCTCCTGTCCTATTCGGTGTCCTGTGTGAATTTAAGTATGCTTTCTCTAATTATCTCTTTCTCTCTTTCTTTCTCTCTCTCAGAGGACCTGAACCCTAGGACCATGCCTCAGGACTGCCTGGCATGATGACTCCTTGCTGTCCCCAGTCCACCTGGCCATGCTGCTGCTCCAGTTTCAACTGTTCTGCCTGTGATTATCATTATTTGACCATGCTGGTCATTTATGAACATTTGAACATCTTGGCCATGTTCTGTTATAATCTCCACCTGGCACAGCCAGAAGAGGACTGGCCACCCCTCATAGCCTGGTTCCTCTCTAGGTTTCTTCCTAGGTTTTGGCCTTTCTAGGGAGTTTTTCCTAGCCACCGTGCTTCTACACCTGCATTGCTTGCTGTTTGGGGTTTTAGGCTGTGTTTCTGTACAGCACTTTGGGATATCAGCTGATGTATGAAGGGCTATAGAAATAAATTTGATTTGATTTGATGAGCCTAGTAAACTCCCACTCCCATCACACTCTTTCCTATAACTTATACATTTAGTTATCCTCTGAGGAGTCCCAACCACCGGATGTTCCGGGGTTTTCAAGGGAAATGGAAATAGAGCCTGTGACAGCGACTTCCACTTTTGGAAGTTAACAAAGCGCCATTCCATCTTAACTCTAGTTTCAGGTGTTTCTTTTACTCCTGCTACGTTAGTTTAACACTTGTGAGAGCAGCGCTCATGGGTATGGGACTTCTGTTCTACTGCTTGAGTACCGGCACATCTTGTTGAATATTATCTCTAATATATGGAGATCGGTACTGTATACTGTAAATGAGTACAGCACATCTTGTTGAATATTATCTCTAATATATGGAGATCGGTACTGTATACTGTAAATGAGTACAGCACCTCTTGTTGAATATTATCTCTAATATATGGAGATCGGTACTGTATACTGTACATGAGTACAGCACATCTTGTTGAATATTATCTCTGAAATATGGAGATCGGTACTGTATACTGTAAATGAGTACAGCACCTCTTGTTGAATATTATCTCTAATATATGGAGATCGGTACTGTATACTGTACATGAGTACAGCACATCTTGTTGAATATTATCTCTGAAATATGGAGATCGGTACTGTATACTGTAAATGAGTACAGCACATCTTGTTGAATATTATCTCTGAAATATGGAGATCGGTACTGTATACTGTAAATGAGTACAGCACCTCTTATTGAATATTATCTCTGAAATATGGAGATCGGTACTGTATACTGTAAATGAGTACAGCACCTCTTATTGAATATTATCTCTGAAATATGGAGATCAGCACTGTATACTGTAAATGAGTACAGCACCTCTTATTGAATATTATCTCTGAAATATGGAGATCAGCACTGTATACTGTAAATGAGTACAGCACATCTTGTTGAATATTATCTCTAATATATGGAGATCAGCACTGTATACTGTAAATGAGTACAGCACATCTTGTTGAATATTATCTCTGAAATATGGAGATCGGTACTGTATACTGTAAATGAGTACAGCACCTCTTGTTGAATATTATCTCTGAAATATGGAGATCGGTACTGTATACTGTAAATGAGTACAGCTCATCTTGTTGAATATTATCTCTAATATATGGAGATCAGCACTGTATACTGTAAATGAGTACAGCACATCTTGTTGAATATTATCTCTGAAATATGGAGATCGGTACTGTATACTGTAAATGAGTACAGCACCTCTTGTTGAATATTATCTCTGAAATATGGAGATCGGTACTGTATACTGTAAATGAGTACAGCACATCTTGTTGAATATTATCTCTGAAATATGGAGATCGGTACTGTATACTGTAAATGAGTACAGCACCTCTTGTTGAATATTATCTCTGAAATATGGAGATCGGTACTGTATACTGTAAATGAGTACAGCACCTCTTATTGAATATTATCTCTGAAATATGGAGATCAGCACTGTATACTGTAAATGAGTACAGCACATCTTGTTGAATATTATCTCTAATATATGGAGATCAGCACTGTATACTGTAAATGAGTACAGCACATCTTGTTGAATATTATCTCTGAAATATGGAGATCGGTACTGTATACTGTACATGAGTACAGCACCTCTTATTGAATATGATTCCTCTCTCATTCATATATGTATTTCTCCAACACTCCCCCTCAATAACCACCAGGCCTCGGGGTGGATGTATTGTATGATACGCCCACTGGGCTATAACGGATACACCGAAAGCAACTGGCGGCCAAAGAGCTGAGTGCAGAATTCTGAGATAGGCAGCAGGTAACTTCGATTGTAAAGTACGCGGCTCACGCCTGTTCACTAAACTATGTGGAGGTTATGGGACCAGAGCATGATGCTGATCTATTCCATTATGGCAGAGGGAGACACATTCATAACTAGAGTATAGAGGCCCGCCCTGCTGTGGTAAATAGAGCCTGTTCACTAAACTATGTGGAGATATGGGACCAGAGCATGATGCTGATCTATTCCATTATGGCAGAGGGAGACACATTCATAACTAGAGTGTAGAGGCCTGCCGGCCCTGCTGTGATAAATAGAGCCTGTTCACTAAACTATGTGGAGGTTATGGGACCAGAGCATGATGCTGATCTATTCCATTATGGCAGAGGGAGACACATTCATAACTAGAGTGTAGAGGCCTGCCGGCCCTGCTGTGATAAATAGAGCCTGTTCACTAAACTATGTGGAGGTTATGGGACCAGAGCATGATGCTGATCTATTCCATTATGGCAGAGGGAGACACATTCATAACTAGAGTGTAGAGGCCTGCCCGCCCTGCTGTGATAAATAGAGCCTGTTCACTAAACTATGTGGAGGTATGGGACCAGAGCATGATGCTGGTCTATTCCATTATGGCAGAGGGAGACACATTCATAACTAGAGTGTAGAGGCCTGCCCGCCCTGCTGTGGTAAATAGAGCCTGTTCACTAAACTATGTGGAGGTATGGGACCAGAGCATGACGCTGATCTATTTCATTATGGCAGAGGGAGACACATTCATAACTAGAGTATAGAGGCCCGCCCTGCTGTGGTAAATAGAGCCCCATCTGTGCAAAAAAAAAACATAATTCAATCCCATGGAGAATGTTTTTCGTCGATGTAGTCAGGCAGCACACTGAACATCCCCTGGGCCGGTTTGGTCATCGTAAGACCGAACATTACAGCATCCATCCGACATGTATAGAGAACAAAAGTCAATGCATGGGCACCGCGGCCCTCACAGCTAACGTCCATCTGGAGAGCATCAGCTGGGGAGTGGTCGAGTCGTTCAGTCAGAGTTTCCTCTTGATTGCTATAGCGTCAACTCTTCGTTTCACAATGTTAACCGACAAAGGGGTTGCTGTGAGTTTCTGTGCCTCTGCCTCCCCACACACTGTTTTCACCATATCACTTGCATCCTGTAATATCCAAAATCTCTGCAATAGTGTGTGTTTTCACAGCGTAGCGGGCTGAGCCATTCACCGTCGGAATGATTCAAGTGCAACTGTCAAGTCTTCTTCCGAAGAGGAGAGGCGAGAAGGATCGGAGGACCAATATGCGGCGTGGTTAAGTGTCCATGGTTATTTTAGTAAGAAATAGTACACATGAACAACTGAATACAAAAAACAATAAACGTGGAATGAACGAAACCCAAAACAGTACCGTGTGGTGAAAAAAACACAGACACAGAAACAAACATCCACAAACACACAGTGAAACCCAGTCTACCTAAGTATGATTCTCAATCAGAGACAACTAATGACACCTGCCTCTGATTGAGAACCATACTAGGCCGAAACATAGAAATCCCCAAATCATAGAAAAACAAACATAGACTGCCCACCCCAACTCACGCCCTGACCATACTAAATAGATACAAAGCAAAGGAAATAAAGGTCAGAATGTGACAAATGCAGTCTTTCCCCAGGATCTAAGGACTCTCTCGGGTTGATGTTTTTACTTTTATACTTTAATAATTTTCATTTAGATTTTTAAGGTCAACCACATTACCATGATTTTGAGAGACGAAGGAAATTATATTATGTATACAGTGGGCTCCAAAATTACTGGCAATGCACAAATAATACTTAAAAATATATAAACAATATAATTATAGAGACAAACTCAAAACACCAACGTGAAAAATACTGTACTTCATTAAAGTTTCAATGGAAGCCACCAAAATCATTTATTCATTTAATTAAAAAATCTATGTCTTCCAAATCAAGGTTTCGCAATTAAATTATTATTATTATTATTGTAAATATTTAAGGGTGCCATTGTAAATAACATATATCATAATTAAACCAGGAATGAAATGTCCTCTTATTTAAGTTTATCTAAGTGTTAAGGAACTATATTGAGCCATTATATCACTTCCTGTTTCACTAGGGTATAAAAATGAGGTAACACAACCATATCCCTTTGTCATCCACATCGACAGGCTCTTTGGAAGGGTTTCCAGAAGAAAGCACCATCAGACACCACCTCCACAACCACAGGCTCTTTGGAAGGGTTGCCAGAAGAAAGCACCATCAGACACCATCTCCACAACCACAGGCTCTTTGGAAGGGTTGCCAGAAGAAAGCACCATCTGACACCACCTCCACAACCACAGGCTCTTTGGAAGGGTTTCCAGAAGAAAGCACCATCAGACACCACCTCCACAACCACAGGCTCTTTGGAAGGGTTGCCAGAAGAAAGCACCATCAGACACCACCTCCACAACCACAGGCTCTTTGGAAGGGTTGCCAGAAGAAAGCACCATCAGACTCCACCTCCACAACCACAGGCTCTTTGGAAGGGTTGCTAAAATAAAGCCCTTTATGACCCCAAGACACAGACGCAAGCGCTTGGAGTTCGCCAAACGTCATTTCAATTATGACTGGAAGAAGGTGCTCTGGTCAGATGAGACCAAAATGGAATGTTTTGGTCAGATACAACATCGGCATGTTTGGCGTCGAAACAGAGATGTATGCAAGGAGAGGCACCTCATACCCACGGTGAAATATGGAGGGGGGTCACCTCATACCCACGGTGAAACAGAGATGGATACAAGGAGAGGCACCTCATACCCACGGTGAAATATGGAGGGGGGGTCAGTGATGTTTTGGGACTGTTTTAATTCCAGAGGTCCAGGGGCACTGGTTAAGATTGATGGCATAATGAATTCCACCAAGTACCAGGCAATCTGGTTGCCTCTGCCAGAAGGCTGGGACTTGGCCGTATGTGGACTTTCCAACAAGACAATGACCCAAAACATACCTCAAGATGCACACAGAAGGTTCTGACAACAAACATCAATGTTCTGCCATGGCCATCGCAGTGGCCGGACCTCAATCCAATGGAAAACCTGTGGGCTGAGTGGAAGAGGGGCAGATGATAAGCACAAACCCAAGAATGTGAAGGATCTTGAAAGGATCTGCATAGAGGAATGGTCCAACATCCCTCCAGATGTGTTCCTTAACCTTGTCAAACATTACAGGAGAAGACTCCATGCTGTTATCCTTGCCAGAGGTGGTGGCACTAAGTACTAAATGAGGAGTGACAATAATTATGAAACCTTGATTTTGGTGAAATGTATTTTGTATTAAATAATTGTATGATTTTGGTTGGTTCCATTGAAACATTAATAAAGTACAGTATTTCTCACATGTTGGTATTTTGAGTTTATCTCTATAATATATTGTTTATATTTTTTTTAAGTATTGTTTGTGCATTGCCAGACAGGAGTGGCAGTAATTATGGAGCCCACTGTATATATATATATCTTTGAATCCAGGATGTTAGAAATTCTCCCGTGACCCCATTTTCATATCAGGCAACCCCACATGGGGTCACAACCTCTAGTTTGGGAACAGCTTCTCTAACTACAGTAATACAGTACATTGTCTCCTCTGGTATCTAGCTACAGTAATACAGTACATTGTATCCTCTGATATCTAGCTACAGTAATACAGTACATTGTCTCCTCTGATATCTAGCTACAGTAATACAGTACATTGTCTCCTCTGATATCTAGCTACAGTAATACAGTACATTGTCTCCTCTGATATCTAGCAACAGTAATACAGTACATTGTCTCCTCTGATATCTAGCTACAGTAATACAGTACATTGTCTCCTCTGATATCTAGCTACAGTAATACAGTACATTACTCTCCTCTGATATCTAGCTACAGTAATACAGTACATTGTCTCCTCTGATATCTAGCTATGGTAATACAGTACATTGTCTCCTCTGATATCTAGCTACAGTAATACAGTACATTACTCTCCTCTGATATCTAGCTACAGTAATACAGTACATTGTCTCCTCTGATATCTAGCTATGGTAATACAGTACATTGTCTCCTCTGATATCTAGCTACAGTAATACAGTACATTGTCTCCTCTGATATCTAGCTACAGTAATACAGTACATTACTCTCCTCTGATATCTAGCTACAGTAATACAGTACATTGTCTCCTCTGATATCTAGCTATGGTAATACAGTACATTGTCTCCTCTGATATCTAGCTACAGTAATACAGTACATTGTCTCCTCTGATATCTAGCTACAGTAATACAGTACATTGTCTCCTCTGATATCTAGCTACAGTAATACAGTACATTGTCTCCTCTGATATCTAGCTACAGTAATACAGTACATTGTCTCCTCTGATATCTAGCTACAGTAATACAGTACATTGTCTCCTCTGATATCTAGCTACAGTAATACAGTACATTGTCTCCTCTGATATCTAGCTACAGTAATACAGTACATTGTCTCCTCTGATATCTAGCTATGGTAATACAGTACTTTGTCTCCTCTGATATCTAGCTACAGTAATACAGTACATTACTCTCCTCTGATATCTAGCTACAGTAATACAGTACATTGTCTCCTCTGATATCTAGCTACAGTAATACAGTACAGTGTCTCCTCTGATATCTAGCTACAGTAATACAGTACATTGTCTCCTCTGATATCTAAGCTACAGTAATACAGTACATTGTCTCCTCTGGTATCTAGCTACAGTAATACAGTACATTGTCTCCTCTGATATCTAGCTACAGTAATACAGTACATTGTCTCCTCTGGTATCTAGCTACAGTAATACAGTACATTACTCTCCTCTGATATCTAGCTACAGTAATACAGTACATTGTCTCCTCTGGTATCTAGCTACAGTAATACAGTACAGTGTCTCCTCTGATATCTAGCTACAGTAAGACAGTACATTGTCTCCTCTGGTATCTAGCTACAGTAATACAGTACATTACTCTCCACTGATATCTAGCTACAGTAATACAGTATATTGTCTCCTCTGGTATCTAGCTACAGTAATACAGTACATTACTCTCCTCTGATATCTAGCTACAGTAATACAGTACATTGTCTCCTCTGATATCTAGCTACAGTAATACAGTACATTGTCTCCTCTGATATCTAGCTACAGTAATACAGTACATTGTCTCCTCTGATATCTAGCTACAGTAATACAGTACATTGTCTCCTCTGATATCTAGCTACAGTAATACAGTACATCGTCTCCTCTGATATCTAGCTACAGTAATACAGTACATTGTCTCCTCTGATATCTAGCTACAGTAATACAGTACATTGTCTCCTCTGATATCTAGCTACAGTAATACAGTACATTGTCTCCTCTGATATCTAGCTACAGTAATACAGTACATTGTCTCCTCTGGTATCTAGCTACAGTAATACAGTACAGTGTCTCCTCTGATATCTAGCTACAGTAATACAGTACATCGTCACCTCTGATATCTAGCTACAGTAATACAGTACATTGTCTCCTCTGATATCTAGCTACAGTAATACAGTACATTGTCTCCTCTGATATCTAGCTACAGTAATACAGTACATTGTCTCCTCTGATATCTAGCTACAGTAATACAGTACATGGTCTCCTCTGATATCTAGCTACAGTAATACAGTACATTGTCTCCTCTGGTATCTAGCTACAGTAATACAGTACATTGTCTCCTCTGATATCTAGCTACAGTAATACAGTACATTGTCTCCTCTGATATCTAGCTACAGTATTACAGTACATTGTCTCCTCTGATATCTAGCTACAGTAATACAGTACATTGTCTCCTCTGATATCTAGCTACAGTAATACAGTACATTGTCTCCTCTGATATCTAGCTACAGTAATACAGTACATTGTCTCCTCTGATATCTAGCTACAGTAATACAGTACATTGTCTCCTCTGATATCTAGCTACAGTAATACAGTACATTGTCTCCTCTGATATCTAGCTACAGTAATACAGTACATTGTCTCCTCTGGTATCTAGCTACAGTAATACAGTACATTGTCTCCTCTGATATCTAGCTACAGTAAAACAGTACATCGTCTCCTCTGATATCTAGCTACAGTAATACAGTACATCGTCTCCTCTGATATCTAGCTACAGTAATACAGTACATTGTCTCCTCTGGTATCTAGCTACAGTAATACAGTACATTGTCTCCTCTGATATCTAGCTACAGTAATACAGTACATTGTCTCCTCTGATATCTAGCTACAGTAATACAGTACATCGTCTCCTCTGGTATCTAGCTACAGTAATACAGTACATTGTCTCCTCTGATATCTAGCTACAGTAATACAGTACATTGTCTCCTCTGGTATCTAGCTACAGTAATACAGTACAGTGTCTCCTCTGATATCTAGCTACAGTAATACAGTACATTGTCTCCTCTGGTATCTAGCTACAGTAATACAGTACATCGTCTCCTCTGATATCTAGCTACAGTAATACAGTACATTGTCTCCTCTGGTATCTAGCTACAGTAATACAGTACATTGTCTCCTCTGATATCTAGCTACAGTAATACAGTACATTGTCTCCTCTGATATCTAGCTACAGTAATACAGTACATCGTCTCCTCTGGTATCTAGCTACAGTAATACAGTACATTGTCTCCTCTGATATCTAGCTACAGTAATACAGTACATTGTCTCCTCTGGTATCTAGCTACAGTAATACAGTACATTGTCTCCTCTGATATCTAGCTACAGTAATACAGTACATTGTCTCCTCTGGTATCTAGCTACAGTAATACAGTACATTACTCTCCTCTGATATCTAGCTACAGTAATACATTACATTGTCTCCTCTGGTATCTAGCTACAGTAATACAGTACATTACTCTCCTCTGATATCTAGCTACAGTAATACAGTACATTGTCTCCTCTGATATCTAGCTACAGTAATACAGTACATTGTCTCCTCTGA
>NC_143034.1:75561370-75598870 GCF_057628025.1 Oncorhynchus mykiss | reverse complement strand
TCAAATACCATCACCCTTCCAGACCCCCTGCTCTGCTGGGCCTGCTGACCAGGCTCTGTGTGTGTGTGTGTGTGTGTTTATGTGTGTGTGTGTGTGTGTGTGTGTGTTTATGTGTGTGTGTGTGTGTGTGTGTGTGTGTGTGTGTGTGTGTGTGTGTGTGTGTGTTTATGTGTGTGTGTGTGTGTGTGTGTGTGTGTGTGTGTGTGTGTGTGTGTGTGGGGGTGTGTGTGTGTGTGTGTGTGTGTGTGTGTGTGTGTGTGTGTCTGCAGAGCCGCTGGCAAGACATGTGGCTAGACAGCATTTGATCCAGTACTTTTCAATCTGTTGTTGCGTCGCCAAACCACTTTCAGACCAGCAGCAGGACCGAACTCGTTTTACATATTCACTGGTTCACGTCGTACAAAAACATAGAGAAATATATTTTGAAATGGAAAAGAGAGCAGATGTTTTTTCCTATTGGACAAGTTGAAATGGTTGAGCACCGTGCGCATCGGCCTCATTCACAATGGCGCCCGCGATAGGCTGCTTCGTCAAGCGGCAGCCGTTCTGTTTTCCTCACACAGCCCACCGGCCCTTCAACACTACAGCTGCCAGTCGCAAGCAAGACGCCTCTTTCTCCCTGCCGACACTTATTGTTTATACGTGTATGTATTGTTTATATATATTTGTATTGTTTATACGTGTATATATTGGTATTGTTTAAGATACATTGGATGCGACCAACAGAATCATGTCTGTATTCCCAGTCATGTGAAATCCATAGATTAGGGCCTAATGAATTTACTATTTCAATTGATTTCCTTATAGGAACTGTAACTCAGTAAAATCTTTGATATTGTTTCATGTTGGGTTTATATTTTTGTTCAGTGTACTTTAGTAGTTCAGTAAAGTGACATAACTATTCCTTGGTGGGGTAGATTAAAGTGATTTCAGTGCGTATAGAATAGTAATAAATGGTAAGTGTGTGGTAAGGTGCAGTACTCAGCAGTACTCAGCAGTACTCAGCAGTACCCAGCAGTACTCAGCAGTACTCAGCAGTACTCAGCAGTACTCAGCAGTACCCAGTTGTACTCAGCAGTGCTCAGCAGTACTCAGCAGTACCCAGCAGTACTCAGCAGTACTCAGGGTTCAGCTGTTGAAACACTCTTGTGGCTTGGGCATAGAGGCTGGCTTTGAGACAGAGGGACTGAGAGACTGGACTCACTGCCTGGGATCCCTCTCACCTCCCGCCTTCAATCAGAGGACAGGTAACGAACGGGTGACCTGAATTTGGACCCCCAATCATCAAATCAAATCAAATGGTATTTGTCACATACACATGGTTAGCAGATGTTAATGCGAGTGTAGCGAAATGCTTGTGCTTCTAGTTCCGACAGTGCAGTAACATCTAACAAATAATCTAACAGTTCCCCAACAACTACCTAATGCACACACACATCTGGCATCCCGGGATGGCATCACGGGTTGGAGGGTTCTTTCAAATGACTTCTATACACAAAGACAGAACATTGAGTGACATTTGAATCACACAAGGTCTTGCACATGAGTTTCAGCATTCACTTCAAAGTGCAGCAAACCAGTGTAACACAATAATATCCAAACTTCCTGTCAAAGAACAGTCTTCAGAGACAAGTCCTTGAAACAGGTTGAAACAGGTTGAAACAGTAATCTCATGACCCAGTCGTAGGTTGTAGCGATGGCAGACAGTTTAACAGAATACAAGGGAGCATCCACCACAGAAATACAAGGGAGCATCCCCCACAGAAATACAAGGTAGCATCCACCACAGAATACAAGGGAGCATCCACCACAGAATACAAGGTAGATCCACCACAGAATACAAGGGAGCATCCACCACAGAATACAAGGGAGCATCCACCACAGAATACAAGGGAGCATCCACCACAGACTACAAGGTAGCATCTGAAATGAAGCCCTACCTTAACCTGTTTCCCTCCCCTCACCCCTGTATTTTAGATGTGCATTTATTGTGACAGATGGCAGATATTTCCAATAAGTATTTACATCTAAGTTGAGAGCAGTTCAGTAGGCTGTTTATGGGCATCTACGTAAACTGTACATTATTAGGTGTATCCCTTTTCACGTCATCCTTGATCTTTTTAAATGCATGTTGTCCACGCGTGGTTGTATTGTGTTTCTAAATTGGCAAATAAATGTAATGCAATTAAAATCACGACAGATGTAAGGTATTTATTGAAACAACAAAAACATCTCGCAGCCTCTGGCTGGCTGGAAGGTGGCAGGCCAAATTTGAGTGTATGAAATGAATTCATGGCTACTGTAGATGGCTCGCTTTGGGCTTATTGCTGTCCTCTGAGTGGAGGCACAACGCCAGAGAAGCCAAAGCGGCCTGCCAAGGGCTCATAGCAGTCTTATGAGTAGGGGCTACCGGCCAGGGATGCAAATCACGTCTTGAACGGCCAGCTCGCCCACTGCCGGAAGTCATTTATAGCCTTGTGCACGGGGAAGGCGTAAATTTAACTAGCTAGGTTGACGCAATCTTGCAGCCAGCAGCTGACGTTAATAATTTAGACTGACTGAATAAAAGTTGTTTGGCACAGGATAAAGGATATGAAACGATCTGCTGCTGTTACCCAATGCCAAGGCTGGGAACGTGTTCCCAGGGCCAAGGCTAGGAACGAGTTCCCAGGGCCAAGGCTAGGAACGTGTTCCCAGGGCCAAGGCTAGGAACGTGTTCCCAGGGCCAAGGCTAGGAACGAGTTCCCAGGGCCAAGGCTAGGAATGTGTTCCCAGGGCCAAGGCTAGGAACGTGTTCCCAGGGCCAAGGCTAGGAACGTGTTCCCAGGGCCAAGGCTGGGAACGTGTTCCCAGGGCCAAGGCTGGGAACGTGTTCCCAGGGCCAAGGCTGGGAACGTGTTCCCAGGGCCAAGGCTGGGAACGTGTTCCCAGGGCCAAGGCTGGGAACGTGTTCCCAGGGCCAAGGCTGGGAACGTGTTCCCAGGGCCAAGGCTGGGAACGTGTTCCCAGGGCCAAGGCTGGGAACGTGTTCCCAGGGCCAAGGCTGGGAACGTGTTCCCAGGGCCAAGGCTGGGAACGTGTTCCCAGGGCCAAGGCTGGGAACGTGTTCCCAGGGCCAAGGCTAGGAACGTGTTCCCAGGGCCAAGGCTAGGAACGTGTTCCCAGGGCCAAGGCTAGGAACGTGTTCCCAGGGCCAAGGCAAACAGACTTCCACTGCTGGTGATTATTCACAAATATTTCTGGGGCATATTTAAGTATTTTAAAAGTTAATAAAAAAACAACTACAAATTCCACCACAGAGCAGTCTGCACAGACAAATTCCACCACAGAGCAGTCTGCACAGACAAATTCCACCACAGAGCAGTCTGCACAGACAAATTCCACCACAGAGCAGCCTCACAGACAAATTCCACCACAGAGCAGTCTGCACAGACAAATTCCACCACAGAGCAGTCTGCACAGACAAATTCCACCACAGAGCAGTCTGCACAGACACATTCCACCACAGAGCAGTCTGCACAGACAAATTCCACCACAGAGCAGTCTGCACAGACAAATTCCACCACAGAGCAGTCTGCACAGACAATATGAGGACATTTGTCCAACCGTAACAGATGGACGACTAATGCAGAAAGAGAGTTGATGGATTCTAGCAGCACCATAACTTTCACAGATACAGAGACATTGTCACGCTCTGACCTTAGTTCCTTTTTTTTAATGTCTCTATTTTGGTTTGGTCAGGGCGTGAGTTGGGGTGGGCATTCTATGTTTTTCAGTCTTTGTTTTGTTCTGTGTGTTGTATTTCTATGTGTTTGGCCTGGTATGGTTCCCAATCAGAGGCAGCTGTCATTCGTTGTCTCTGATTGGGAACCATACTTAGGTAGCCTGTTTTCCCACCTGTGTTGGTGGGTAGTTGTTTTCTGTTTTTCTATTCTGTACCAGACAGAATTGTTTCGGTTTCGTTCATTCTCTTTTGTTGTTTTTTCCATTCAGTGTTCAGTTCAAAATAAAAAAGATGAACACGTACCACGCCGCACCTTGGTCCTCACCTTCTTCAACCCACGACAGCCGTTACAGACATCATGGCGTCAGTCTTTTACCACTAGCTACCCACTGGGCTCACACTGGTAGAATCAACGTTGTTTCCACTTCATTTCTTTAAAATGACGTTGAACCAACGCGTAATAGACATTGACATCTGTGCCCAGTGGGTAGTGCATTGTGACACTTACTGATATGATCTGGTAATGCAGGTTTGACATTCAGTAAAATCGACTTAATGAAAAGGGGATGTTATTTGCAATAACATTTTTGAAAGTAGTTGATTTAATGATTGAATATGTGGGTTTTACCGGCAATCCGTTCCTACAGTGAGTGCCAGGGAACCAACCTCTGTTGGGCCAGATGGAGACCAGGACAACAACACAAGGTAGGGAACCAACCTCCTTTAGGCCAGATGGAGACCAGGACAACAACACAAGGTAGGGAACCAACCTCCTTTAGGCCAGATGGAGACCAGGACAACACAAGGTAGGGAACCAACCTCTGGTGGGCCAGATGGAGACCAGGACAACAACACAAGGTAGGGAACCAACCTCCTTTAGGCCAGATGTAGACCAGGACAACACAAGGTAGGGAACCAACCTCTGGTGGGCCAGATGGAGACCAGGACAACAACACAAGGTAGGGAACCAACCTCTGGTGGGCCAGACGGAGACCAGGACAACAACACAAGGTAGGGAACCAACATCTGGTGGACCAGATGGAGACCAGGACAACACAAGGTAGGGAACCAACCTCTGGTGGGCCAGATGGACACCAGGACAACAACACAAGGTAGGGATCCAACCTCTGGTGGGCCAGATGGAGACCTGGACAACAACACAAGGTAGGGAACCAACCTCCTTTGGGCCAGATGGACACAAGGAAAACAACACAAGGTAGGGAACAAACCTCATTTGGGCCCGATGGAGACCAGGACAACAACACAAGGTAGGGGACCAACCTCCTTTGGGCCAGACGGACACCATGAAAACAACACAAGGCAGGGAACCAACCTCTGGTGGGCCAGATGGAGTCCAGGACAACACAAGGCATGGAACCAACCTCCTTTGGGCCAGATGGAGACCAGGACAACAACACAAGCTAGGGAACCAACCTCTGTTGGGCCAGATGGAGACCAGGAAAACAACACAAGGTAGGGAACCAACCTCTGGTAGGCCACATGCAGACCAGGACAACAACACAAGGAAAGGAACCAACCTCTGGTGGGCCAGATGGAGGCCTGGACAACAACACAAGGAAGGGAACCAACCTCCTTTGGGCCAGATGGACACCAGGACAACAACACAAGGTAGGAAACCAACCTCTGGTGGGCCAGATGGAGACCAGGACAACAACACAAGCTAGGGAACCAACCTCTGTTGGGCCAGATGGAGACCAGGACAACAACACAAGGTAGGGAACCAACCTCTGGTGGGCCAGATGGAGACCAGGACAACAACACAAGGTAGGGAACCAACCTCTTTTGGGCCAGATGGAGACTAGGACAACAACACAAGGTAGGGAACCAACCTCCTTTGGGCCAGATGGAGACCAGGACAACAACACAAGGTAGGGAACCAACCTCTGGTGGGCCAGATGGAGACCTGGACAACAACACAAGGTAGGGAACCAAACCTCTGTTGGGCCAGGGAACCACGGAACAGATGAGAAGTGAAGCTATCTATAATAAAAATATTTTGTCATAGCCTACAAATAGGACCCTGAGTTTTACCCGGGCCAGGTCACAAGATCAGGAAAAACTCCAGGCCCCAATAAATGTTGTCAAACCACTTTTGACCTTGTGGTGCCACCTCTGTGTGCGTGACCAGGCTATAGGGTCCATTCATTACACTGACAGAGTGGGCACTGAGCACAGGGCACTGAGCACTGAGCACAGGGCACTGGGCAGTGCGAGCCACAGACATCATCACTCTGTTAGAGAGGCATTATAATGGAACCTAGACACTGCCAGTTCAGGCTGGTCTCATACATCAGTCTCTGAGGCTCTTTCCCAGAGGGCTGGTCTCATACATCAGTCTCTGAGGCTCTGTCCCAGAGGGCTGGTCTCATACATCAGTCTCTGAGGCTCTTTCCCAGAGGAATGGTCTCTGTCCCAGAGGGCTGGTCTCTGAGGCTCTGTCCCAGAGGGCTGGTCTCTGAGGCTCTGTCCCATAGGGATGGTCTCTGAGGCTCTGTCCCAGAGGGCTGGTCTCTGTCCCAGAGGGCTGGTCTCTGAGGCTCTGTCCCAGATCTCTCTCTACATGTTGTTGTCCTTCTAAACCCACGTGGAGTCAAACCCATCTCTCTCTACATGTTGTTGTCCTTCTAAACCCACGTGGAGTCAAACCCATCTCTCTCTGCATGTTGTTGTCCTTCTAAACCCACGTGGAGTCAAACCCATCTCTCTCTACATGTTGTTGTCCTTCTAAACCCACGTGGAGTCAAACCCATCTCTCTCTGCGTGTTGTTGTCCTTCTAAACCCACGTGGAGTCAAACCCATCTCTCTCTACATGTTGTTGTCCTTCTAAACCCACGTGGAGTCAAACCCATCTCTCTCTACATTTTTTCAAACACACGCTGATATGATGGACTGTAACTCGTTGATGTGTTTTAATTCCGGAGGAACAACAGCAACAACTTCAGATAGAAATTGGTATCGCTGTAATGTTGGTAAGAAGCTCCTTAATTTGGTATCTCTGTTGTGTTGGTAAGAAGCTCCTTAAGTTGGTATCTGTGTGGGGTTGGTAAGAACCTCACTACATTGGTATCTCTGTGGGGTTGGTTAGAACCTCACTAAGTTGGTATCTCTGTGGGGTTGGTAAGAACCTCACTAAGTTGGTGTCTATGCAATGTTGGTAAGGAGCTCCTTAAGTTGGTATCTCTGAGGTGTTGGTAAGAGGCTCCTTAAGTTGGTATCTCTGAGGTGTTGGTAAGAAGTTGGTATCTCTGGAGTGTTGGTAAGAAGCTCCTTAAGTTGGTATCTCTGAGGTGTTGGTAAGAGGCTCATTAAGTTGGTATCTCTGAGGTGTTGGTAAGAAGTTGGTATCTCTGAGATGTTGGTAAGAAGTTGGTTTCTCTGGAGTGTTGGTAAGAAGCTCCTTAAGTTGGTATCTCTGGGGTGTTGGTAAGAAGTTGGTATCTCTGAGGTGATGGTAAGAAGTTGGTTTCTCTGGAGTGTTGGTAAGAAGTTGGTTTCTCTGGAGTGTTGGTAAGAAGCTCCTTAAGTTGGTATCTCTGAGGTGTTGGTAAGAAGTTGGTATCTCTGAGGTGTTGGTAAGAAGTTGGTATCTCTGAGGTGTTGGTAAGAAGTTGGTATCGCTGAGGTGTTGGTAAGAAGTTGGTATCTCTGAGGTGTTGGTAAGAAGTTGGTATCGCTGAGGTGTTGGTAAGAAGTTGGTATCTCTGAGGTGTTGGTAAGAAGTTGGTATCGCTGAGGTGTTGGTAAGAAGTTGGTATCGCTGAGGTGTTGGTAAGAAGTTGGTATCTCTGAGGTGTTGGTAAGAAGTTGGTATCTCTGAGGTGTTGGTAAGAAGTTGGACAGAACCTCTGTTGATTACCAATAGGGAACACAGTTCCCAATAGGGAACTACACAAAGTAGTGCACTACATAGGGAACAGGGTGCCATTGGGGACAGAGCCTCTGTTGATTACCAATAGGGAACACAGCCCTATGGGCCCTGGTCTAAAGTAGTGCACTACATAGGGAACACAGCCCTATGGGTCCTGGTCTAAAGTAGTGCACCATATAGGGAACACAGCCCTATGGGTCCTGGTCTAAAGTAGTGCACTACATAGGGAACAGGGTGAGAATATAACACCACCAGGCGGTTAGATCTTTTCCCCGTTACTGCTCATGGAATAACATTATTTACAAACAAATGGCACCCTATTTCCTACATAGTGCACTACTTTTGACCAACCCATATAAGGGAATAGGGTGCCATTTGAGACTCAATAGGGTGCCAGTTGAGATGTAAGCTTGGACTGAGGAGTAGAGGTCCAATATCTTCTCTGGACCGGTAGTCTGAAATCATGAGATAATGAGATAATGCTGGGCTGAAACAACTAACACTAAAAACTATTTAACACAAATTCAATGTTTGATCTAGACCCTTTTAACATCCCAAAATGGCACCCTATTCCCTACACTACTTCTGACCAGGGCCCCATAGGAAGGAGTGCACATTGTAGAGAATAGGGTGCGATTTGGGATAACAGCCTTGTGTTATCGTCTCTAGGCAGACAAAGACACAGTATCCAGCGCTCTGCATTGAAAAAGAGATTATTGCGAGTTCTGACACAAAGACTCTCCATAGACGACAATCAATATCTTCCTTTTGTGATTTTTAAAAATGTCTTTCTTGCCAACACAAACACGTTGGACAGAGACGAACAGCTATCTAGTGCTCTGTTCTCCCAAAGCCCTGCTATCAGGGTCACTGTGTGTGTCCTCTTCCTCCTTGTGTGTCGAGGTCAACAGGTGCTTTGAGGGATCCCCCCCCCCCAGCACACAGTAACCCAGTAGACTGTCAACACCTCAGTGTTGTCTGACTCCAGAGATAACCACATCAACACAGTGGAAGATCTGATTAGGACCACTGGACAAGCTTCCTGTTTGGTCGGTTCCAACGTCACCGACCAGAATAGAGCAAGAGAATAGAGGGATGGTAAGATACCTCGGGGGTTGTACACACACACACGTACGCACGCACACACGCACGCACACACACGCACACATTACCACATGCACACACACACACACACACACACACATACACACATATAAATACGCACACACACACATACACATACACACACAAATGAATGCATACACGCACACACACGCATGAACGAACACACGCACAGATGCAAACCCGCACACCCGCACACACGCCACTGGGTAAACTGTGGTAAGAGATAGGAGCTTGACATAATGGCCATGCCTGGTTACACACAGACCACCACAGGCTCATCTCAATGGAGAACTAATGGAAACGTGCTACTTGAAATAAGTCTCTGTTTCAAGTCTCTTGAGCAAGGCGTTGACTCTGGTTGTTTCTGCGGCTGGTTCTGGATGGAAGTCTGTTGGATGGCTGGGTGTGATGTGGATGTTGAGCGGCTTCACTGCAAGTAGATTGCATGTTTTAAATATTCAATACAAAACAACTACAAACTTTACTCAGATACCTAATTCACATGGGATGTGCAGTGTGTTGCCTGTAAAAAATAATGTGTTTTATAGGGTCCCCTTTCAAACAGACACATTTTTACCACATTCTTACTGGAATTTGTCCAATTCTCATTCAGGGATCAAATGGACAAGGCAGGCTACTTCAAAGCAAGGTTGCTAAGACATGTTTATCTATAACAGTATAAGGCTAAAATATTCATGTTTCAGGGGAGGTCTATGCACAGCATGGACGATATTTGTCAATTAAAGCTACTGTTTAATAACCTACCCTACTAATAACCTACTGGTTAATAACCTACTGGTTAATAACCTACCCTTTAATAACCTACTGGTTAATAACCTACTGGTTAATAACCTACTGGTTAATAACCTACTGGTTAATAACCTACCCTTTAATAACCTACTGGTTAATAACCTACTGGTTAATAACCTACCCTTTAATAACCTACTGGTTAATAACCTACTGGTTAATAACCTACCCTTTAATAACCTACTGGTTAATAACCTACTGGTTAATAACCTACTGGTTAATAACCTATTGTTTAATAACCTACCCTTTAATAACCTACTGGTTAACAACCTACTGGTTAATAACTTACTGGTTAATAACCTACCCTTTAATAACCTACTGTTTAATAACCTACTGGTTAATAACCTACTGGTTAATAACCTACTGTTTAATAACCTACTGGTTAATAACCTACCCTTTAATAACCTACTGGTTAATAACCTACTGGTTAATAACCTACTGTTTAATAACCTACTGGTTAATAACCTACTGGTTAATAACCTACCCTTTAATAACCTACTGGTTAATAACCTACTGGTTAATAACCTACTGTTTAATAACCTACTGGTTAATAACCTACTGGTTAACAACCTACTGGTTAATAACCTACTGGTTAATAACCTACTGTTTAATAACCTACCCTTTAATAACCTACTGGTTAATAACCTACTGGTTAATAACCTACTGTTTAATAACCTACTGGTTAATAACCTACTGGTTAATAACCTACTGTTTAATAACCTACCCTTTAATAACCTACTGGTCAATAACCTACTGTTTAATAACCTACTGGTTAATAACCTACTGGTTAATAACCTACCCTTTAATAACCTACTGGTTAATGGTCTACTGGTTAATAACCTACTGGTTAATAACCTACTGTTTAATAACCTACTGGTTAATAACCTACTGGTTAATAACCTACCCTTTAATAACCTACTGGTTAATGGTCTACTGGTTAATAACCTACTGGTTAATAACCTACTGGTTAATACCCTACTGGTTAATAACCTACTGTTTAATAACCTACCCTTTAATAACCTACTGGTTAACAACCTACTGGTTAACAACCTACTGGTTAATAACCTACTGGTTAATAACCTACTGGTTAATAACCTACTGTTTAATAACCTACTGGTTAATAACCTACTGGTTAATAACCTACCCTTTAATAACCTACTGGTTAATGGTCTACTGGTTAATAACCTACTGGTTAATAACCTACTGTTTAATAACCTACTGGTTAATAACCTACTGGTTAATAACCTACTGGTTAATAACCTACTGGTTAATAACCTACCCTTTAATAACCTACTGGTTAATGGTCTACTGGTTAATAACCTACTGGTTAATAACCTACTGGTTAATAACCTACTGGTTAATAACCTACTGGTTAATGGTCTACTGGTTAATAACATACTGGTTAATAACCTACTGGTTAATAACTATGTGTAGATAACCGACCCTCTCTGCCAATTCATTACCATTTTACCTGTTGTTGTTGTCTTAGCTGATTAGCTGTTGTTGTCTTACCCGTTGTTGTCTTAGCTAGCTCTCCCAATCAACACCTGTGATTACTTTATGCCTTACTTTATGTCTCTCTCAAATGTCAATACGCCTTGTATACTGTTGTTTAGGTTAGTTATCATTGTTTTAGTTTACAATGGAACCCCTAGTTCCACACATCATACCTCTGATACATCCTTTGTCCCACCTCTCACACATGCAGTGACCTCATCCAGTATAACCAGTATGTTCAGAGATGCAACCTCTCTTATCATCACTCAGTGCCTGGGCTTACCTCCGCTGTACCCGCACCCCACCATACCCCTGTCTAAACATTATGCCCTGAATCTATTCTATCACGCCCAGAAATCTGCTCCTTTTATTCTTTGTCCCCAACGCTCTAGACGACCAGTTTTGATAGCCTGTAGCTGTGCCCTCATCCTACTCCTCATCTGTTCCTCGGGTGATGTGGAGGTAAACCCAGGCCCTGCGTGTCCCCAGGCACCCTCATTTGTTGACTTCTGTGATCGAAAAAGCCTTGGTTTCATGCATGTTAACATCAGAAGCCTCCTCCCTAAGTTTGTTTTACTCACTGCTTTAGCACACTCTGCCAACCCTGATGTCCTTGCCATGTCTGAATCCTGGCTTAGGAAGGCCACCAACAATTCTGAGATTTCCATACTCAACTACAACATTTTCCGTCAAGATAGAACTGCCAAAGTGGGAGGAGTTGCAGTCTACTGCAGAGATAGCCTGCAAAGTTCTGTCATACTTTCCAGGTCTATGCCCAAACAGTTCGAACTTCTAATTAAAACAATGAATCTCTCCAGAAATAAGTCTCTCACTGTTGCCGCCTGCTATCGAACCCCCTCAGCTCCCAGCTGTGCCCTGGACACCATATGTGAATTGATCGCCCCCCATCTAACTTCAGAGTTCGTTCTGTTAGGTGACCTAAACTGGGATATGCTTAACACCCCGGCAGTCCTACAATCTAAGCTAGATGCCCTCAATCTCACACAAATCATCAAGGAACCCACCAGGTACAACCCTAAATCCATAAACATGGGCACCCTCATAGACATTATTCAGACCAACTTGCCCTCCAAATACACCACTGCTGTTTTCAATCAGGATCTCAGCGATCACTGCCTCATTGCCTGCATCCGCTATGTGTCCGCGGTCAAACGACCACCCCTCATCACTGTCAAACGCTCCCTAAAACACTTCTGCGAGCAGGCCTTTCTAATCGACCTGGCTCAGGTATCCTGTAAGGATATTGACCTCATCCCATCAGTCGAGGATGCCTGGTCGATCTTTAAAAGTAATTTCCTCACCATCTTAGATAAGCATGCCCCTTTCAAAAGATGAAGAACTAAGAACAGATATAGCCCTTGGTTCCCTCCAGACCTGATTGCCCTTGACCAGCACAAAAACATCCTGTGACGGACTGCAATAGCATCGAATAGTCCCCGCGATATGCAACTGTTCAGGGAAGTCAGGAACCAATAAACGCAGTCAGTCAGGAAAGCAAAGGCTAGCATTTTCAAGCAGAAATTTGCATCCTGTAGCTCTAACTTCAAAACGTTTTGGGACACTGTAAAGTCCATGGAGAACAAGAGCACCTCCTCGCAGCCACCCACTTCACTGAGGCTAGGTAACACAGTCACCATCGATAAATCCATGATAATCGAACATTTCAACAAGCATTTCTCCGTGGCTGGCCATGCCTTCCTCCTGGCTACTCCAACCCCGGCCAACAGCTCCGCCCCCCCCCGCCCCCCCAGCTACTCGCCCGAGCCCCCCCAGCTTCTCCTTCATCCAAATCCAGATAGCAGATGTTCTGAAAGAGCTGCAAAACCTGGAACCATACAAATCAGCTGGGCTAGACAATCTGGACCATCTCTTTCTAAAACTATCCGCCACCATTGTTGCAACCCCTATTACCAGCCTGTTCAACCTCTCTTTTTTATCGTCCGAGATCCCTAAAGATTGGAAAGCTGCTGCGGTCATCCCCCTCTTCAAAGGGGGTGACACTCAAGACCCAAATGGGTATAGACCTATATCTATCCTTCCCTGCCTCTCTAAAGTATTCAAAAGTCAAGTTAATAAACAGATCACCCACCATTTGAATCCCACCGTACCTTCTCCGCTGTGCAATCCTGTTTCCGAGCCGGTCACAGGTACACCTCAGCCACGCTCAAAGTACTAAATGATATCATAACCGCCATCGATAAAAGACAGTACTGTGCAGCCGTCTTCATCGACCTGGCCAAGGCTTTCGACTCTGTCAATCATCACATTCTTATCGGCAGACTCAATAACCGACTGCCTCGCCTGGTTCACCAACTACTTTGCAGACAGAGTTCAGTTTGTCAAATTGGAGGGCCTGTTGTCCGGACCTCTGGCAGTCTCTATGGGGGTGCCATAGGGTTCAATTCCCGGGCCGACTCTTTTCTCTGTATATATCAATGATGTCGCTCTTGCTGCGGGTGATTCCCTTATCCACCTCTATGCAGACGACACCATTCTGTATACTTCTGGCCCTTCTTTGGACACTGTGCTATCTAACCTCCAATCAAGCTTCAATGCCATACAACACTCCTTCTGTGGCCTCCAACTGCTCTTAAACACTAGTAAAACCAAATGCATGCTTTTCAACCGTTCGCTGTCCGCACCCGCCCGCCCGACTAGCATCACCACCCTGGACGGTTCTGACCTAGAATATGTGGACAACTATAAATACCTAGGTGTCTGGCTAGACTGTAAACTCTCCTTCCAGACTCATATTAAACATCTCCAATCCAAAATCAATCTGCTTTCTATTTCGCAACAAAGCCTCCTTCACTCAAGCCGTCAAACTTACCCTAGTAAAACTGACTATCCTACCGATCATCGTCTTCGGTGATGTCATCTACAAAATAGTTTCCAATACTCTACCGAGCAAACTGGATACAGTCTACCACAGTGCCATCCATGTTTGTTACCAAATCACCCACCACTGTGACCTGTATGCTCTAGTCGGCTGGCCCTCAGTACATATTCGTCGCCAGACCCACTGGCTCCAGGTCATCTATAAGTCTATGCTAGGTAAAGCTCCGCCTTATCATCATCTCACTGGTTACCATAACAACACCCACCCGTAGCACATGTTCCAGCAGGTATATCTCACTGATCATCGCTAAAGCCAACACCTACTTTGGACGCCTTTCCTTGCAGTTCTCTGCTGCCAATGACTGGAACGAATTACTGCTGAAGCTGGAGACTTTTATTTCCCTCACTAACTTTAAACATCAGCTATCTGAGCAGCTAACTGATCGCTGCAACTGTACATAGTTCATCTGTAAATAGCCCACCCAATCTACCTACCTCATCCCCATGCTGTTTTTATTTACTTTTCTGCTCTTTTGTACCCCAGTATCTCTACTTGCACATGATCATCTGATCATTTTTCACTCCAGTGTTAATCTGTTAAATTGTAAGTCTTCGCTCCTATGGCCTATTTATTGCCTACCTTCTCGTGCCTTTTGCAGACACTGTATATAGACTTTATTTTTTCTACTGTGTCATTGACTTGTTTATTGTGTTATTGGGCTTGTTTATTGTGTTTTTGGGCTTGTTTATTGTGTTATTGGGCTTGTTTATTGTGTTTTTGGGCTTGTTTATTGTGTTATTGGGCTTGTTTATTGTGTTATTGGGCTTGTTTATTGTTTATTCCATGTTATTCCATGTGTAACTCCGTGTTGTTGTCTATGTCACACTGCTTTGCTTTACCTTGGCCAGGTCGCAGTTGTAAATGAGAACTTGCTAGCTTGTTAACTTGTCAACTGGCCTACCTGGTTAAATACCTGTTTGGGCATAGACCTGGTTAAATACCTGTTTGGGCATAGACCTGGTGAAATACCTGTTTGGGCATAGACCTGGTGAAATACCTGTTTGGGCATAGACCTGGTGAAAGAAGAAAGAAAAAGAAAAAGATGGAGGGACGCTAAAGGGAAACGTTTTGGATTGAAAGGAGTAGTACCCCTTTTCACTAACTATAAGCCTGAAAGCTTTTCCTATTGAAACGCATCAACTGTGATGACTGCCTGTCAAACTAATAGCCTCTAATTGTTGACTTCATAAATGATTTAGGAAGCTTTGAGAAGTCTTCTCTACATCTACCAGTTAACCATCTACCTGGTAACCTGAGAAAGGCCCTTTGACAAGTTGCTTTTTAAACCATCTACCCGTTACACAAATGGAAATGTGGAAATGTCAATTTCCCCTCTCGTTGAGCTTTTCATCATGTCTTCAATACAATGACGAGGATAGAAAGACAACTGAAACTATTCTATAAACAGGATCTGTAATTGGCCGTGTCCCGTCTCTCTCAGCTCTTATTCAAACAGCTTCTTCAGGAAGCTTTTAAAGGCACAGTCTGGTATTCGTTTTCTGGGGAAAATGCTAAGAAATGTATGTGACCTCTCTCAACTTCCTAGATCCCAGATTGCACCTTTAATAAAGGGCTGAATCCTGACAGGAGGAACCATTGGACAAGACTGTCAAATCCATTATTATTTTTTTATCAAAAGACAGAGATGGTGTGAAGTGGTGTAGAGCAGAGGACCAAGGTTCTCCATAAAGACAGAGAGGATGTGAAGTGGTGTAAGACCAAGGTTCTCCATAAAGACAGAGAGGATATGAAGTGGTGTAGAGCAGAGGACCAATGTTCTCCATAACGACAGAGAGGATGTGAAGTGGTGTAAGACCAAGGTTCTCCATAAAGACAGAGAGAATATGAAGTGGTGTAGAGCAGAGGACCAAGGTTCTCCATAAAGACAGAGAGGATGTGAAGTGGTGTAAGACCAAGGTTCTCCATAAAGACAGAGAGGATGTGAAGTGGTGTAGAGCAGAGGACCAAGGTTCTCCATAAAGACAGAGAGGATGTGAAGTGGTGTAGGACCAAGGTTCTCCATAAATACAGAGAGGATGTGAAGTGGTGTAGGACCAAGGTTCTCCATAAAGACAGAGAGGATGTGAAGTGGTGTAGAGCAGAGGACCAAGGTTCTCCATAAAGACAGAGAGGATGTGACATACAAACGACAACATCATACAAACATCAACCCGTCACTTTTGGACTGAATATGATTCCCAGAAGGTATGGATTATTATTGAGTCATTAATAGTTTTACACTTCAGACATGACTCTGCCGTTGTGCTGTAGAATTGTTATCTTCAGGGGAATACTGTAGCAGTACTCAGAGTAATGTATGATAACTGTTATCTTCAGCAGAACACTGTAGCAGTACTCAGAGTAATGTATGATAACTGTTATCTTCAGCAGAACACTGTAGCAGTACTCAGAGTAATGTATGATACCTGTTATCTTCAGGAGAATACTGTAGCAGTACTCAGAGTAATGTATGATACCTGTTATCTTCAGGAGAATGCCGTAGCAGTACTCAGAGTAATGTATGATAACTGTTATCTTCAGGAGAATACTGTAGCAGTACTCAGAGTAATGTATGATAACTGTTATCTTCAGGAGAATGCCATAGCAGTACTCAGAGTAATGTATGATAACTGTTATCTTCAGGAGAATGCCGTAGCAGTACTCAGAGTAATGTATGATAACTGTTATCTTCAGGAGAATGCCGTAGCAGTACTCAGAGTAATGTATGATAACTGTTATCTTTAGCAGAATACTGTAGCAGTACTCAGAGTAATGTATGATAACTGTTATCTTCAGGAGAATACTGTAGCAGTACTCAGGGTAATGTATGATAACTGTTATCTTCAGGAGAATACTGTAGCAGTACTCAGGGTAATGTATGATAACTGTTATCTTCAGGAGAATACTGTAGCAGTACTCAGGGTAATGTATGATAACTGTTATCTTCAGGAGAATACTGTAGTAGTACTCAGAGTAATGTATGATAACTGTTATCTTCAGCAGAACACTGTAGTAGTACTCAGGGTAATGTATGATAACTGTTATCTTCAGGAGAATGCCGTAGCAGTACTCAGAGTAATGTATGATAACTGTTATCTTCAGGAGAATACTGTAGCAGTACTCAGAGTAATGTATGATAACTGTTATCTTCAGGAGAATACTGTAGCAGTACTCAGAGTAATGTATGATAACTGTTCACCATGTAATCAGGAGTGCTCTGCCGCTCTTTGCTCTGCCTACACTACGAACTAGCCTTTAACCCCCAGCGACAGTCCTCCTGTTCAGAGGTTCAGAAGTTCACTGTGTTTGCATGACTTACGTGTACGGGACAAGGTGTATGTGTTGTTGTGGTCTAACATGGACAACACATCCCAGCCACCTAGTGTGTGTGTGTGTTTGTGTGTGTGTGTGTGTGTGTATTTGTAAGTTTGTGTGTGTGTGTGTGTGTGTGTGTGTGTGTGTGTGTGTGGCCCCTCAGGATGTGTCACTGTAATGTCACCACCTCTCCTCCAAGTCCAAACACCTCTATGGTCTATGGCGTGTGTGTGTGTGTCTGTGTGTGTGTGTGTGCTCTCCAGGTCCTAACACCTCTATAGACTCTGTTCATGAGGATCCTCACCGTTTAACCTCATCGTTAGTCAACAGCAGATAGAACACATGTCTTCTTACACTTAAGTCTGGCCACACACACACACACACACACACACACACACACACACACACAGTCTAACCCTTGTGGAAACAAACAATTCCGTCCCATTCAAAATTCTGTTTTCCCTAAGCCTAAACCTAACCTTAATCATGAAACTAACCCTAGCATCTAGCCCTGACACTAATTTTAACCTTAACACTAATTCTAGCACACTCACACACACACACACACACACACACACACACACACACACACACACACACACACACACACACACACTGGGATGCCCTGTCCTTGTTGGACCACAACAACCACATACAGACAGACAGGTTCCCTTAAGGCACGTCACATGTCATGCTGACGTAGCAGCCAGACTGACAGAGGGGACAGCCAGGTTCCCCTAAGGCACGTCACATAGCAGCCAGACTGACAGAGGTAACAGCCAGGTTCCCTTAAGGCACGTCACATAGCAGCCAGACTGACAGAGGGGACAGACAGGTTCCCTTAAGGCACGTCACATAGCAGCCAGACTAAAAGAACACAACCACCCTAGCAACTAGTCTCTCTGTGTAGTATATACAGCATTAACCTGGGTCCATCTGTATAATATATACTACATTAACCTGGGTCTCTCTGTGGACACAGGATGATTGAGGCATTAACCTGGGTCTCTGTGGACAGAGGATGACTGAGGCATTAACCTGGGTCTCTGTGGACAGAGGATGACTGAGGCATTAACCTGGGTCTCTGTGGACAGAGGATGACTGAGGCATTAACCTGGGTCTCTGTGGACAGAGGATGACTGAGGCATTAACCTGGGTCTCTCTGTGAACAGAGGATGACTGAGGCATTAACCTGGGTCTCTGTGGACAGAGGATGGCTGAGGCATTAACCTGGGTCTCTGTGTGGACAGAGGGTGACTGAGGCATTAACCTGGGTCTCTGTGTGGACAGAGGATGGCTGAGGCATTAAACTGGGTCTCTCTGTGGACAGGATGACTGAGGCATTAACCTGGGTCTCTCTGTGAACAGAGGATGACTGAGGCATTAACCTGGGTCTCTCTGTGGACAGGATGACTGAGGCATTAACCTGGGTCTCTGTGTGGACAGAAAATTACTGAGGCATTAACCTGGGTCTCTGTGTGGACAGAAAATGACTGAAGCATTAACCTGGGTCTCTGTGTGGACAGAGGATGACTGAAGCATTAACCTGGGTCTCTCTGTGGACAGAGGATGACTGAGGCATTAACCTGGGTCTCTGTGTGGACAGAAAATGACTGAAGCATTAACCTGGGTCTCTCTGTGGACAGAGGATGACTGAGGCATTAACCTGGGTCTCTCTGGGGACAGAGGATGACTGAGGCATTAACCTGGGTCTCTCTGTGGACAGAGGGTGACTGAGACATTAACCTGGGTCTCTGTGGACAGAGGATGACTGAGGCATTAACCTGGGTCTCTCTGTGGACAGAGGACGACTGAGGCATTAACCTGGGTCTCTCTGTGGACAGAGGATGACTGAGGCATTAACCTGGGTATCTGTGTGGACAGAGGATGACTGAGGCATTAACCTGGGTCTCTGTGTGGACAGAGGATGACTGAGGCATTAACCTGGGTCTCTCTGTGGACAGAGGATGACTGAGGCATTAACCTGGGTCTCTGTGGACAGAGGATGACTGAGGCATTAACCTGGGTCTCTCTGTGGACAGAGGATGACTGAGGCATTAACCTGGGTCTCTCTATGGACAGAGAATGACTGAGGCATTAACCTGGGTCTCTGTGGACAGAGGATGACTGAGGCATTAACCTGGGTCTCTCTGTGGACAGAGGGTGACTGAGACATTAACCTGGGTCTCTGTGTGGACAGAGGATGACTGAGGCTTTAACCTGGGTCTCTGTGTGGACAGGGGATGACTGAGGCATTAACCTGGGTCTCTGTGGACAGAGGATGACTGAGGCATTAACCTGGGTCTGTCTCTGTGCACTATATAGGGAATAGGCTTCTGGTCTAATGTAGTGCACTAGATAGGGAATAGGATGCCATTTGGGATGCTGTCTAGCTCTCAGCTGAGTAATGTCTGATCCCACATGGCAGGAACACAGTCCCAAGGCATCATGGGTAAAACGTCAAGAGGTCATGTCATCTGAGTGTCAGTGGAGTTTTCCCTTCATCTGAGTGTCAGTGGAGTTTTCCCTTCATCTGAGTGTCGGTGAAGTTTTCCCTTCATCTGAGTGTCAGTGGAGTTTTCCCTTCATCTGAGTGTCGGTGGAGTTTTCCCTTCATCTGAGTGTCGGTGGAGTTTTCCCTTCATCTGAGTGTCAGTGGAGTTTTCCCTTCATCTGAGTGTCGGTGGAGTTTTCCCTTCATCTGAGTGTCGGTGGAGTTTTCCCTTCATCTGAGTGTCGGTGGAGTTTTCCCTTCATCTGAGTGTCGGTGGAGTTTTCCCTTCATCTGAGTGTCGGTGGAGTTTTCCCTTCATCTGAGTGTCGGTGGAGTTTTCCCTTCATCTGAGTGTCGGTGGAGTTTTCCCTTCATCTATCTACAGGGCTGTGACTACGGCCCCAAATGAGTCCCATAGGGCTTCTTGTCATAAATAATGCACTATGTAGGGAAAAGTGTGCCATTGAAGACGGAAAAGCACAGCGTATTATTCAAACGTGTTATTTTTCAGCAAGCTGACACACCTTACAGTGGAGCAGCTACGATCAAGCTGACACACCTTACAGTGGAGCAGCTACGATCAAGCTGACACACCTTACAGTAGTGGAGCAGCTAAGAACAAGCTGACACACCTTACAGCAGTGGAGCAGCTAAGAACAAGCTGACACACCTTACAGTAGTGGAGCAGCTAAGAACAAGCTGACACACCTTACAGCAGTGGAGCAGCTAAGAACAAGCTGACACACCTTACAGTGGAGCAGCTACGATCAAGCTGACACACCTTACAGCAGTGGAGCAGCTAAGAACAAGCTGACACACCTTACAGCAGTGGAGCAGCTAAGAACAAGCTGACACACCTTACAGCAGTGGAGCAGCTAAGAACAAGCTGACACACCTTACAGTAGTGGAGCAGCTAAGAACAAGCTGACACACCTTACAGCAGTGGAGCAGCTAAGAACAAGCTGACACACCTTACAGCAGTGGAGCAGCTAAGAACAAGCTGACACACCTTACAGTGGAGCAGCTACGATCAAGCTGACACACCTTACAGCAGTGGAGCAGCTAAGAACAAGCTGACACACCTTACAGCAGTGGAGCAGCTAAGAACAAGCTGACACACCTTACAGCAGTGGAGCAGCTACGATCAAGCTGACACACCTTACAGCAGTGGAGCAGCTAAGAACAAGCTGACACACCTTACAGTGGAGCAGCTATGATCAAGCTGACACACCTTACAGCAGTGGAGCTGCTACGATCAAGCTGACACACCTTACAGTGGAGCAGCTACGATCAAGCTGACACACCTTACAGTGGAGCAGCTACGATCAAGCTGACACACCTTACAGTGGAGCAGCTACGATCAAGCTGACACACCTTACAGTGGAGCAGCTACGATCAAGCTGACACACCTTACAGCAGTGGAGCAGCTACGATCAAGCTGACACACCTTACAGCAGTGGAGCAGCTACGATCAAGCTGACACACCTTACAGTGGAGCAGCTAAGAACATAAACTACATCGATATTCTCTGTGTTCTGTTCTGAAAATCTATACATAACACACCTCTCACTCTCGCTCTCGCTCTCGCTCTCACTCTCACTCTCACTCTCACTCTCACTCTCACTCTCACACACACACACACACACACACACACACACACACACACACACACACACACACACACACACACACACACACACACACACACACACACACACACACACACTCTCTACCTCTCTCTTTGTCTCCCCTCTCTCTCAGACCATTTCCTTTCTGTTCCACTACTGGGGAAACACACAATACTGCCAAGCTGGGATACAAGTACATCTCATCGTCTCAAATCTCCTTTTGCCCCAGACTGCAGTGATTGACACGATCAAACACATCAGCAAGTGGCCACTCCATAAAGGGCCTAGGGGTCAAGTGGGCACTCCATGAAGGGGCTAGGGGTCAAGTGGGCACTCCATGAAGGGCCTAGGGGTCAAGTGGGCACTCCATGAAGGGCCTAGGGGTCAAGTGGCCACTCCATAAAGGGCCTAGGGTTCAAGTGGGCACTCCATGAAGGGGCTAGGGGTCAAGTGGGCACTCCATGAAGGGGCTAGGGGTCAAGTGGGCACTCCATGAAGGGCCTAGGGGTCAAGTGGCCACTCCATAAAGGGCCTAGGGTTCAAGTGGGCACTCCATGAAGGGCCTAGGGGTCAAGTGGCCACTCCCTTAAGGGCCTAGGGGTCAAGTGGCCACCCCATAAAGGGCCTAGGGGCCAAGTGGCCACTCCATGAAGGGCCTAGGGGTCAAGTGGCCACTCCATGAAGGTCCTAGGGGTCAAGTGGCCACTCCATAAAGGGCCCAGGGGTCAAGTGGCCACTCCATGAAGGGTCAAGGGATATTTCAACATACATAACAGTGGTGACGAGTTGTCTTACAGAAAGGTTTGAGGCGCTGCAGAATGGGCAGGTCTGTCTCACTGTCTGGAGACTCTGGTTGCTGTGACAGGATAGAGTTCGCACAGCTGATCGGCACAGCTGCTTCTCTCCTGTGATTGTAATACAAACCCAACCTTCCAGTACGTTGTGACAAACTCACTTACAAAACTCAGTTTTGGACGAGACTGACCTTACCTTTAATATCCTGTTTACGCTTGTGGTACATTTTGACAGTAGAATTCATGTTTCTAACTCAGATCATACCACATAGTTCATTTAAAACCAGAGAAGTTGGTTCCAAGGGGCAGTTGACCCTTAAAACCACCAAAGGTGAGAGATCAAAGAGTACAAAACAAAGATTTGGGGGATGAGTAAGAGAATATTGATAAAATGAGTTTGCAAACGGCAACTGTCAGACAAAAGGAGCAGTAGGACCTGAGACCTTAGGATGTTTGAGGGCATACAGACACACACACACCGACACACACCGACACACACACACACACACACAGACACAGACACACACACACACACACACACACACACACACACACACACACACACACACACACACACACCAATTGTCATATTTGAGTAAAAGTAAAGACACCTTAACAGAAAGTGACTCAAGTAAAAGTGAAAGTCACCCAGTAAAATACTACTTGAGTAAAAGTCTAAAAGTATTTGGTTTCAAATATACTGACATTTCAAAGTAAATGGAATTGATAAAATGAAAGTTAAAGTAAAAAGTATAAATCATTAACAATTCCTTTATATTAACCAACCAGATAGCAAGATTAAAATAATTATAATTATTGACAGATATCCAGGGACACACTCCAAGGAATGTAGAAAAGTCAAAGTTGCCAAAAAATATAAATAGCAAAGTACAGATACCCCCCCCCAAAAAAACGACTTAAAGTTGTACTTTACTCAAGTACTTTACACCACTGCACGCTGCACACAAACACGAACCTGAGGATGTGTGAGGCCAAAATGAAGGATGAGTCAGAATGTGTCTGATGGAGAGGAGAGGAGAGGTCTAACATGCTAGATCTTAGAGGTGTCAGACCCCAGGGGGATGTGGGAAATAAACAGACTAAATCTGTTGATCATTTGACCTGAAAAAGGGGGACTTTGCCCATCCGGTGTTTTGGAGATTCAGAGAGATGATGGTTACAGTAGGACTGGGATATGAACAGGGTATTTTAAACATTGACACCGTTTCTGTAGAAGTTGCATTCCTTGTATTATTAAAAGTGATTAAAGATGAGAAAATACATCCCAAATGACACCCAGTTCCCTACATATTGCCCTACTTTTGACCAGAGCCCTATGAACAAAGTAGTGCACTACATAGGGAATAAGTGTCACGAACGTCGTCAGGGAAATGACCGGACCAAGGTGCAGCGTGGTCAGAGTGGAGGACATTCTTTATTTAATGTCTCCAACAAAAAACAGAAACAACAAAACGACTGTGAAGCTTACAGGGCTGTAGTGCCACTAACAAAGATAACTTCCCACAATAACAAAAGGGGAAAAGGGCTGCCTAAGTATGATCCCCAATCAGAGACAACGATAGACAGCTGTCTCTGATTGGGAACCATACCCGGCCAAAACATAGAAACACAAAACATAGAAATTGGAACATAGAATGCCCACCCAAATCACACCCTGACCAAACCTGACTCCGCCAATCTCCCTGTGTGGGGGCTGCCTCTCATGCTTCGTTTGCCGTGACTCCCGGTATCATTGTCATTCCTCCCTCGCTACTTCCGCCTGTTTCCATGGCAGGGTCTTGTCCCGTGCCATAACCTGCTCCCATGTCCAAGATGTCCTCCACTCTCTCTTCTCCCGGGCCCAGGATCCCTGCTCCTCCTGGCCACGCTGCTTGGTCCCTTGGTGGTGGGAGGTTCTGTCACGGCCGTCGTTAAAGGACGACCGAAGCACAGCGTGGTGAGCGCACGTTCTTTATCTCTTGTTTTGTTGGCGATATTATCCAATAGATAAAGAATGTACGCTCCCTGCGCTGCGCTTCGGTCGTCCTTTAACGACGCCCGTGACAATAAGGTGCCATAGTTTGTCAACGGTTATCAATTATATGAGGAATGTAACAGTAATGTAACCTGGTGGATTTAAGCATTAAATAACTATTCCTGTAGTCACCACCTTTATTATGGACGAGGTCCTCGGGAATAAACTGAAAACACACAGGTTCTTTAAATATGAAGTAGAGCATGGGAATAACCTGGTATATTACCAAACAGATTCTATTCACTCTAGGACCAATTAAAAGCTTAGACTGTGACATCATCTTCACTGTAGGACCAATGGAAAGCTTAGACTGTGACATCATCTTCACTGTAGGACCAATGGAAAGCTTAGACTGTGACATCATCTTCACTGTAGGAACAATGGAAGGATTAGACTGTGACATCATCTTCAGCGTCTTGCGCTCTGTACAGAATCTGTTGACCAACGAGTTACAGTGCCTTGCGAAAGTATTCGGCCCCCTTGAACTTTGCGACCTTTTGCCACATTTCAGGCTTCAAACATAAAGATATAAAATTGTATTTTTTTGTGAAGAATCAACAACAAGTGGGACACAATCATGAAGTGGAACGACATTTATTGGATATTTCAAACTTTGTAACAAATCAAAAACTGAAAAATTGGGCGTGCAAAATTATTCAGCCCCTTTACTTTCAGTGCAGCAAACTCTCTCCAGACGTTCAGTGAGGATCTCTGAATGATCCAATGTTGACCTAAATGACTAATGATGATCAATACAATCCACCTGTGTGTAATCAAGTCTCTGTATAAATGCACCTGCACTGTGATAGTCTCAGAGGTCCGTTAAAAGCGCAGAGAGCATCATGAAGAACAAGGAACACACCAGGCAGGTCCGAGATACTGTTGTGAAGAAGTTTAAAGCCGGATTTGGATACAAAAAGATTTCCCAAGCTTTAAACATCCCAAGGAGCACTGTGCAAGCGATAATATTGAAATGGAAGGAGTATCAGACCACTGCAAATCTACCAAGACCTGGCCGTCCCTCTAAACTTTCAGCTCATACAAGGAGAAGACTGATCAGAGATGCAGCCAAGAGGCCCATGATCACTCTGGATGAACTGCAGATATCTACAGCTGAGGTGGGAGACTATGTCCATGGGACAACAATCAGTCGTATATTGCACAAATCTGGCCTTTATGGAAGAGTGGCAAGAAGAAAGCCATTTCTTAAAGATATCCATAAAAAGTGTAGTTTAAAGTTTGCCACAAGCCACCTGGGAGACACACCAAACATGTGGAAGAAGGTGCTCTGGTCAGATGAAACCAAAATTGAACTTTTTGGCAACAATGCAAAACGTTATGTTTGGCGTAAAAGCAACACAGCTCACACCCTGAACACACCATCCCCACTGTCAAACATGGTGGTGGCAGCATCATGGTTTGGGCCTGATTTTCTTCAGCAGGGACAGGGAAGATGGTTAAAATTGATGGGAAGATGGATGGAGCCAAATACAGGACCATTCTGGAAGAAAACCTGATGGAGTCTGCAAAAGACCTGAGACTGGGACGGAGATTTGTCTTCCAACAAGACAATGATCCAAAACATAAAGCAAAATCTACAATGGAATGGTTCAAAAATAAACATATCCAGGTGTTAGAATGGCCAAGTCAAAGTCCAGACCTGAATCCAATCGAGAATCTGTGGAAAGAACTGAAAACTGCTGTTCACAAATGCTCTCCATCCAACCTCACTGAGCTCGAGCTGTTTTGCAAGGAGGAATGGGAAAAAATGTCAGTCTCTCGATGTGCAAAACTGATAGAGACATACCCCAAGCGACTTACAGCTGTAATCGCAGCAAAAGGTGGCGCTACAAAGTATTAACTTAAGGGGGCTGAATAATTTTGCACGCCCAATTTTTCAGTTTTTGATTTGTTAAAAAAGTTTGAAATATCCAATAAATGTTGTTCCACTTCATGATTGTGTCCCACTTGTTGTTGATTCTTCACAAACAAATACAGTTTTATATCTTTATGTTTGAAGCCTGAAATGTGGCAAAAGGTCGCAAAGTTCAAGGGGGACGAATACTTTCGCAAGGCACTGTATATCACCGTCGTCATCGTCACCGTCGTCACTGTCGTCATCGTCGTCAAGGTCGACCAGTAATCAATAATCAAGGTATCACATCTAAGTTTTGTTTTACTCTCGACACAATACATGCATCACAGGAGGCTGGTGGGATGAGATACAGGAGGACGGGCTGATTGTAAATGGCTGGAATAAAATAAATGGAACGGAATCAAACGTGGTTTACATATGTTTAATGTGGTAAACAGACAGCTACAAAAAATATAGATAAAACTATCTCTCTCTCTCTCTCTCTCTCTCACACACACACACACACACACACACACACACACACGCGCACAGAGGATTGTTACAATTATTCATAAACCAAGTGATGTGTCCCTAAGAGCCTTCTATTTTGTTTGCAAATAACATAATAAGACCACTCTGCATAATCTCTTCCATCAATGCTAGTTTCCCGGGAGAATATTGAGTTTATTCATACTGGTACCACATGTCTCCTAACCCTAATTTAGTAAAGGTGCTCTCATCCACTTTGGTAGAGAGTGCTGGCCGATCGATCATCCATCTCACTGGTACACTGAGGTTTATGAATCAACTGTTGAAATAATGAATAGAAAACATTACACTGAAGATCCTGCTGTTTTATTAGTCTGTTTTTACTGTGGGCTTTACCCCAAAGGTCTGTTTTACTGTTTAACCCAAAGGTCTGTTTTACTGTGGGTTTTATCCCAAAGGTCTGTTTTACTGTGGGCTTTACCCCAAAGGTCTGTTTTACTGTTTAACCCAAAGGTCTGTTTTAATGTGGACTTTACCCCAAAGGTCTGTTTTACTGTGGGCTTTACCCCAAAGGTCTGTTTTACTGTGGGCTTTACCCCAAAGGTCTGTTTTACTGTGGGCTTTACCCCAAAGGTCTGTTTTAATGTGGGCTTTACCCCAAAGGTCTGTTTTACTGTTTAACCCAAAGGTCTGTTTTACTGTGGGCTTTACCCCAAAGGTCTGTTTTGCTGTGGGCTTTACCCCAAAGGTCTGTTTTACTGTGGGCTTTACCCCAAAGGTCTGTTTTACTGTGGGCTTTAACCCAAAGGTCTGTTTTACTGTGGGCTTTAACCCAAAGGTCTGTTTTGCTGTGGGCTTTACCCCAAAGGTCTGTTTTACTGTGGGCTTTACCCCAAAGGTCTGTTTTACTGTTTAACCCAAAGGTCTGTTTTAATGTGGGCTTTACCCCAAAGGTCTGTTTTACTGTGGGCTTTACCCCAAAGGTCTGTTTTACTGTTTAACCCAAAGGTCTGTTTTAATGTGGACTTTACCCCAAAGGTCTGTTTTAATGTGTGTTCACGAGAGCTTGCGATTAATCCTAAATGATTAATCCTTAGAAAAGAGATGATGAAATGATGAATCCATAGAAAAGAGCTGAAAAATAAGAGATGGTGAAATTATGAATTTGTCCCTAAGAAGAAAAGAACGAAGTGCACGGTATCCATATTAGGACAGTGTCAGTGCACGGTATCCATATTAGGACAGTGTCTGTGCACGGTATCCATATTAGGACAGTGTCTGTGTACGGTATCCATATTAGGACAGTGTCAGTGCACGGCATCCATATTAGGACAGTGTCAGTGCACGGTATCCATATTAGGACAGTGTCAGTGCACGGTATCCATATTAGGACAGTGTCAGTGCACGGTATCCATATTAGGACAGTGTCAGTGCACGGTATCCATATTAGGACAGTGTCAGTGCACGGTATCCATATTAGGACAGTGTCAGTGCACGGTATCCATATTAGGACAGTGTCAGTGCACGGTATCCATATTAGGACAGTGTCAGTGCACGGTATCCATATTAGGAAAGTGTCAGTGCACGGTATCCATATTAGGACAGTGTCAGTGCACGGTATCCATATTAGGACAGTGTCAGTGCACGGTATCCATATTAGGACAGCATAAGTGCACGGTATCCATATTAGGACAGTGTCAGTGCACTGTATCCATATTAGGACAGCATAAGTGCACGGTATCCATATTAGGACAGCGTCAGTGCACGGTATCCATATTAGGACAGCATAAGTGCACGGTATCCATATTAGGACAGCATAAGTGCACGGTATCCATATTAGGACAGCATAAGTGCACGGTATCCATATTAGGACAGTGTCAGTGCACGGTATCCATATTAGGACAGCATAAGTGCACGGTATCCATATTAGGACAGTGTCAGTGCACAGTATCCATATTAGGACGGTGTCAGTGTACGGTATCCATATTAGGACAGTGTCACTGCACGGTATCCATATTAGGACAGTGTCACTGCACGGTATCCATATTAGGACAGTGTCACTGCACGGTATCCATATTAGGACAGTGTCAGTGCACGGTATCCATATTAGGACAGTGTCAGTGCACGGTATCCATATTAGGACAGTGTCAGTGCACGGTATCCATATTAGGACAGTGTCAGTGCACGGTATCCATATTAGGACAGTGTCAGTGCACGGCATCCATATTAGGACATCTCCCAAGTGGCGCAGGTGTCTAAGGCACTGCAATCTCATTGCTAGAGGTGTCACTACAGACCCTGGTTCGATTCCAGGCAGTTTCATAACCGGCCGTGATTGGGAGTCCCATACGGCGGCGCACGATTCGCCCAGCGTTGTTAGAGTTTGGCCAGGGTAGGCTGTCATTGTAAATAAGAATTTGTTCTTAACTGACTTGCCTAGTTAAATAAAGGTTAAGAAGTAGATCCTGGATGGAACAGAATATTTTGACACTTTAATTTGTCTGAAAAGTGTGTCCCAAATGACACCCTTTTCACTATTCAGTGAACTACTTTTCACCAGGGCTCATAGGGCTCTGGTCAAAAGAAGTGCACTGTTAGAGAATAGGATGCCATTTGGGACTCAACCAACGATCAGTGATTAGATGAGGAAGGAATGATTCAGATGTCAACCGACACTGATGAGAGCTGTCGGTCTGATCCACCAACATTCTTCTTCTTCTCCCTCTTCTACCTCCTCCTCTTCTTCTTCTTCCTCTTCCTCCTCATCTTCCTCTTATTCATCTTCCTCCTCCTCATCGTCCTCTTCTTCATCTTCCTCATCCTCCTCTTCTTCTTCTTCTTCTTCTTCTTCTTCTCATTTCCTGTGAGTGAGAGAGTTACTTATTAGGCTGCAATTACCTGTCTTCTAGGAAGGTACTCAAGAAACATCAGCCCCATAAAGACTCAGTGGCTTCCTCTAAAGTGATATTACGTGCAGAGGCATGAATAGACAGAAGGGAGGAGGGATGAAGAGAGAGAGAGAGGGAGGATATTCTAAAGGAAGAGTGGTATAATGAACGGACAGAGTGAGATGAAGGCTTTACAGAACATGCCATTGTCTTTGGAGTCTGACACACCACTCAGACAGAAGACAAGGTTCTTTAGAATTCATTTAATCTATTTTCTACACGGCTAACATCCTTCATAGCCACATCACATTTCAAAATAACCTCTTTTATAAAAAATAACAAAAATATCTCTCACCATCTGGAGTGAATTAATCAATCAATGAATTAACAGCCCACACTACATTGAGATTAACAGTGTGTCGGAAATGGCTCTAGACACTGAGTGTACAAAACATTAAGAACACCTTCCCCTTTTGCCCTCAGAGCAGCCTTAATTAGTTGGGGTATGGACTCTACAAGGTGTCAAATGTGTTCTACAGGGATTCTGGCCCATGTTGACTGTAATGCCTGTCAAGTTGGCTGGATGTCCTTTGGGTGGAGGACAATTCTTGATACACACAGGAACTGTTAAGTGTGAAAAACCCAGCAGCTTTTCAGTTCTTGACTCAAACCGGTGAGCCTGGCACCTACTACCCCGTTCAAAGGCACATAAATCTTTAGTCTTGCCCATTCACCCTCTGAATGGCAACATATACACAATCCATGTCTCAGTTGTCTCAAGGCTTAAAAATCCTTCTTTAACCAGGTCTCCTCCCCTTCATCTTTAACCAGGTCTCCTCCCCTTCATCTTTAACCAGGTCTCCTCCCCTTCATCTTTAACCAGGTCTCCTCCCCTTCATCTTTAACCTGGTCTCCTCCCCTTCATCTTTAACCAGGTCTCCTCCCCTTCATCTTTAACCTGGTCTCCTCCCCTTCATCTTTAACATGTCTCCTCCCCTTCATCTACACTGATTGCAGTGGATTTAGGTGACATTAATAAGGGATCATATCTTTCACCTGGATTCACCTGGTCAGTCTGTGTCATGTATAACACCTGGTCCGTCTGTGTCATTAAAATAGCAAACGTGTTCTTAATATTTTGTCCAGTCCTTGTGCAGTGCACTACTATTCCCTACTGTGCACTCCATTTGACCAGGGCCTATAGGATCCATCCTAAGTAAGGAACAGGGGAGGGGGGCCATTTGGGATGAAGCAAGGCCGGCTTCATACAGCCGGCTAATTAGCCGGCTAATTAGCATTAGCCAATTGCCAATTAGCATGCCAATACAGCCGGCCAATTAGCATACCAATACAGCCGGCTAATTAGCATACCAATACCACCGGCTAATTAGCATACCAATGCATCCGGCTAATTAGCGTACCAATACAGTCGGCTAATTAGCATGTCAATACAGCCGGCTAATTAGCATGGCAGTGACGCCCGAAAACCTGTTCCTCTCTGTTGTCCTTTGACCTGTCTATTCTGACACATCATGCAGGAAGTGTACGCCACTAACGTTCAGGTAATAATATCATCCATAATGGCACCCTATTCCCTACATAACAGCACTACTTTTTTTTTTTTACAAGAGCCCAATAGGAAGTAGGGCACTACTTTACAAGAGCCCAATAGGAAGTAGAGCACTACTTTTTTTTTACAAGATTCCAATAGGAAGTAGGGCACTACTTTTTTTTTTTACAAGATTCCAATAGGAAGTAGGGCACTACTTTTTTTTTTACAAGATTCCAATAGGAAGTAGGGCACTATTTTTTTTTTTTTTTACAAGATTCCAATAGGAGGTAGGGCACTACTTTGTTTTACAAGATCCCAATAGGAAGTAGGGCACTACTTTTTTTTTTACAAGATTCCAATGGGAAGTAGGGCACTACTTTTTTTACAAGAGCCCAATAGGAAGTAGGGCACAACTTTTTTTTACACGAGCCCAATAGGAAGTAGGGCACTACTTTTTTTTTTACAAGATTCCAATAGGAAGTAGGGCACTACTTTTTTTTTTACAAGATTCCAATAGGAAGTAGGGCACTATAAAGGGAATAGGGTGCCATTTAGGACGCAGGTCTTATTCCAAGCCTTCAATTCAGCTGCCCGCTAATCACATGTAGTGACATTAGAAACACATACGAAAGAAGAATAAGATGTGGGCAATTTGCACTCATGAAGACAGAGGAATATAACTGGCACGGAAGTAGAGAGATTAATCCCACTTAGAGCCAATCACTGTCTGAGGTATAGAAAGCAGTCTGACTGCCCTTCTACTCATCTTTCTGTCCTGTCTCCTATTTTCTCTTCATTCTATTATAATCTAAACCTACTGCCACTCCCGTCAAACCACTACTGAGACAGGCTAGCTAGTGTTGTTCTACCTGCTGCCACTCCTGTCAAACCACTACTGAGACAGGCTAGCTAGTCTTGTACAACCTACTGCCACTCCCGTCAAACCACTACTGAGACAGGCTAGCTAGTGTTGTTCTACCTGCTGTCACTCCCGTCAAACCACTACTGAGACAGGCTAGCTAGTCTTGTACAACCTACTGCCACTCCCGTCAAACCACTACTGAGACAGGCTAGCTAGTGTTGTTCTACCTGCTGTCACTCCCGTCAAACCACTACTGAGACAGGCTAGCTAGTCTTGTACAACCTGCTGTCACTCCCGTCAAACCACTACTGAGACAGGCTAGCTAGTCTTGTACAACCTACTGTCACTCCCGTCAAACCACTACTGAGACAGGCTAGCTAGTCTTGTTCTACCTGCTGTCACTCCCGTCAAACCACTACTGAGACAGGCTAGCTAGTCTTGTACAACCTGCTGTCACTCCCGTCAAACCACTACTGAGACAGGCTAGCTAGTCTTGTACAACCTACTGTCACTCCCGTCAAACCACTACTGAGACAGGCTAGCTAGTCTTGTTCTACCTGCTGTCACTCCCGTCAAACCACTACTGAGACAGGCTAGCTAGTCTTGTACAACCTACTGTCACTCCCGTCAAACCACTACTGAGACAGGCTAGCTAGTCTTGTACAACCTACTGTCACTCCCGTCAAACCACTACTGAGACAGGCTAGCTAGTCTTGTACAACCTGCTGTCACTCCCGTCAAACCACTACTGAGACAGGCTAGCTAGTCTTGTACAACCTGCTGTCACTCCCGTCAAACCACTACTGAGACAGGCTAGCTAGTGTTGTTCTACCTGCTGTCACTCCTGTCAAACCACTACTGAGACAGGCTAGCTAGTCTTGTTCTACCTGCTGTCACTCCCGTCAAACCACTACTGAGACAGGCTAGCTAGTCTTGTACAACCTGCTGTCACTCCCGTCAAACCACTACTGAGACAGGCTAGCTAGTCTTGTACAACCTACTGTCACTCCCGTCAAACCACTACTGAGACAGGCTAGCTAGTCTTGTTCTACCTGCTGTCACTCCCGTCAAACCACTACTGAGACAGGCTAGCTAGTCTTGTACAACCTACTGTCACTCCCGTCAAACCACTACTGAGACAGGCTAGCTAGTCTTGTACAACCTACTGTCACTCCCGTCAAACCACTACTGAGACAGGCTAGCTAGTCTTGTACAACCTGCTGTCACTCCCGTCAAACCACTACTGAGACAGGCTAGCTAGTCTTGTACAACCTGCTGTCACTCCCGTCAAACCACTACTGAGACAGGCTAGCTAGTGTTGTTCTACCTGCTGTCACTCCCGTCAAACCACTACTGAGACAGGCTAGCTAGTCTTGTTCTACCTGCTGTCACTCCCGTCAAACCACTACTGAGACAGGCTAGCTAGTCTTGTACAACCTACTGTCACTCCCGTCAAACCACTACTGAGACAGGCTAGCTAGTCTTGTACAACCTGCTGTCACTCCCGTCAAACCACTACTGAGACAGGCTAGCTAGTCTTGTACAACCTACTGTCACTCCCGTCAAACCACTACTGAGACAGGCTAGCTAGTCTTGTTCTACCTGCTGTCACTCCCGTCAAACCACTACTGAGACAGGCTAGCTAGTCTTGTACAACCTACTGTCACTCCCGTCAAACCACTACTGAGACAGGCTAGCTAGTCTTGTACAACCTACTGTCACTCCCGTCAAACCACTACTGAGACAGGCTAGCTAGTCTTGTACAACCTGCTGTCACTCCCGTCAAACCACTACTGAGACAGGCTAGCTAGTCTTGTACAACCTGCTGTCACTCCCGTCAAACCACTACTGAGACAGGCTAGCTAGTGTTGTTCTACCTGCTGTCACTCCCGTCAAACCACTACTGAGACAGGCTAGCTAGTCTTGTTCTACCTGCTGTCACTCCCGTCAAACCACTACTGAGACAGGCTAGCTAGTCTTGTACAACCTACTGTCACTCCCGTCAAACCACTACTGAGACAGGCTAGCTAGTCTTGTACAACCTGCTGTCACTCCCGTCAAACCACTACTGAGACAGGCTAGCTAGTCTTGTACAACCTACTGTCACTCCCGTCAAACCACTACTGAGACAGGCTAGCTAGTCTTGTACAACCTGCTGTCACTCCCGTCAAACCACTACTGAGACAGGCTAGCTAGTCTTGTACAACCTACTGTCACTCCCGTCAAACCACTACTGAGACAGGCTAGCTAGTCTTGTACAACCTGCTGTCACTCCCGTCAAACCACTACTGAGACAGGCTAGCTAGTCTTGTACAACCTGCTGTCACTCCCGTCAAACCACTACTGAGACAGGCTAGCTAGTCTTGTTCTACCTGCTGTCACTCCCGTCAAACCACTACTGAGACAGGCTAGCTAGTCTTGTACAACCTACTGTCACTCCCGTCAAACCACTACTGAGACAGGCTAGCTAGTCTTGTACAACCTACTGTCACTCCCGTCAAACCACTACTGAGACAGGCTAGCTAGTCTTGTACAACCTACTGTCACTCCCGTCAAACCACTACTGAGACAGGCTAGCTAGTCTTGTACAACCTGCTGTCACTCCCGTCAAACCACTACTGAGACAGGCTAGCTAGTCTTGTTCTACCTGCTGTCACGGTTCTTGGTTTGAGGAGGTAAGTGGGATATCTTCAGAGCCTGACAGAGATTATTAGAGGATGGCGACATGGAGGGAGACACGATTAGATGGACAATTATGGTTTATGTGTACTACTGCTTTCTTTATTTCTGTTTATAACAGTGTGTTATATGTGAAAATGTGATCGTATTAGAAATGGTATTTTAATGTTTAAGGACTCTTGGAAGATTAGTCCAAATGAGGACTAAAAGAGATCCTAGTAAAATAAAATAAAATCTCTCTCTCTCTCGCTCTCTCTCTCGTTCTCTCTCATCCTCTCTCTCATCCTCTCTCTCACTCTCTCTCTTTCCCTCCCTCCGCTCCTCTCAGACTGTTGGTGTAGAGACGACGAGGAGATGAGGTAACCAGAGTAATCCTCATGCATAAATCAGACTGAGGATGTGTCTCTCTCTCCTCATCCTATTGGCTGAGACATTGGAGGATGGTTGGCTCATATCGGTAGGGATTGGCACCTACAGAATAGCTGGCCCCTTGATACTCTCACACTGGGTTGCATGGGTGGGGTGTGTTAAATCCCTCTGTGGCTTTTCGTCTTCTTTTTACTGTAATTAGTTACATGTATTATATATATTTAAATGTAATTAATTACATGTATTATATATATTGAAATGTAATTAATTACATGTATTATATATATTGAAATGTAATTAGTTACATGTATTATATATATTTAAATGTAATTAATTACATGTATTATATATATTTAAATGTAATTAATTACATGTATTATATATATTTAAATGTAATTAGTTACATGTATTATATATATATATATATATGGAAAGTAATTAGTTACATTACCAGCAAAAATATTGTAATCGGATTACAGATACTTCAGGAAAACTAAATGATTACTTATTGGATGACTACTACATTTAGACAGGATGTTTGTGAAAAAAATAAATTTCTGTTTTCTCAATGACATTCAATTCAACATGGAAAAAAGGAGTACGTTTTAGTTTGTTCCACCTGAGACAGTCTGACCCCCAATCAGAAACCACTATGATGTCACACCAAATGATGACCACCAATCAGAAACCACTATGATGTCACACCAAATGATGACCACCAATCAGAAACCACTATGATGTCACACCAAATGATGACCACCAATCAGAAACCACTATGATGTCACACCAAATGATGACCACCAATCAGAAACCACTATGATGTCACACCTAATGCATTTGATGGATTGTTTTTTGTCTTCTTCTAATGCCTCTTTAAGGATGAAAGTAATCCAAAAGTAATCAGATTACCCTACTGAGTTACGTTACTAATTTAAAATGCAGGTAACTGTAAGGCATTCCATTTAGATAGTAACCTACCCAACCCTGCCAGGATTCCAGTGGCAGAGTGGAGTTTTCACAGCTGGTGGAGATGCAGACCCTAGCGGTGCTGGAGAGAACCCACCTGGAAACTCTGAAGCACAACTTGTTCATTCCTGTCAGACTGGACGGGATTTAAGATTTTACCCAGCAGGGTCACAGAGGAGGTGCGTGTAAAAAAAGGGAATTGGGGAAGGGTGCAGCCAAAATAAATATATGAAAGCGTTGCAGTTTTGGTACAGAATACGGTCAAAATGTTATCGTATAAATATCAATAGTTATTCCTATCTCTTACTTAGCTGTACAGGGCAGTTTCACCTAAAACTGTCATGGATTTCTCAAGCAATTATGTTTTATTTCTTTAAGAAGGTAGATAGAGATCCTAAAGTATCTCTGAAAGGTTAAAGTCTACAAACTTTCAAGGGCATTTTTATCAAGCCCTTTTCAAACCCACACATATATAGCAGCCCCAGGGCATTTTATTAAGCCCTTTTCAAACCCACACATATATATAGTAGCCCCAGGGCATTTATCAAGCCCTTTTCAAACCCACACATATATATAGTAGCCCCAGGGCATTTATCAAGCCCTTTTCAAACCCACACATATATATAGTAGCCCCAGGGCATTTATCAAGCCCTTTTCAAACCCACACATATATAGTAGCCCCAGGGCATTTATCCCTATATAGGGCACTACTTTAAACCAGAGCTCCATGGGACATTGTATTTATTTATTTTTATTTTACCTTTATTTAACTAGGCAAGTCAGTTAAGAACAAATTTTTATTTTCAATGACGGCCTAACAGTGGGTTAACTGGTCTAGGAACAGTGGGTTAACTGGTCTAGGAACAGTGGATTAACTGCCTGTTCAGGGGCAGAACGACAGATTTTGTACCGTGTCAGCTCAGGGATTTGAACTTGCAACCTTTCGGTTACTAGTCCAATGCTCTAACCAGTAGGCTACCCTGCCGCCCCTATAATGAATAGGGTTTTATACTGAACCCCTAGTCTGTGGTGTGGGAAATAAATTACCTAACACAGACAGAGCATGACTGTGTCATGAATTCTATTGCACCAGGTCTTACTGGACAGGAGATCAGGCCACCACGGTTCAGGAGAACAGGTAGGCCACCACGGTTCAGGAGAACAGGTAGGCCACCACGCTTCAGGAGAACAGGTAGGCCACCACGGTTCAGGAGAACAGGTAGGCCACCACGGTTCAGGAGAACAGGTAGACCACCACGGTTCAGGAGAACAGGTAGGCCACCACGGTTCAGAAGAACAGGTAGGCCACCACGCTTCAGGAGAACAGGTAGGCCACCACGGTTCAGGAGAACAGGTAGGCCACCACGGTTCAGGAGAACAGGTAGACCACCACGGTTCAGGAGAACAGGTAGGCCACCACGGTTCAGAAGAACAGGTAGGCCACCACGCTTCAGAAGAACAGGTAGGCCACCACGGTTCAGGAGAACAGGTAGGCCACCACGGTTCAGGAGAACAGGTAGGCCACCACGGTTCAGGAGAACAGGTAGGCCACCACTGTGCAGGAGAACAGGCAGGCCACCACGGTTCAGAAGAACAGGTAGGCCACCACGG